>NC_083445.1:31467843-31582469 GCF_020745735.1 Hemiscyllium ocellatum | reverse complement strand
CACACTGACCATCACCGCGATCACACACTGTCCATCACCACGATGACACGCTGACCATCACCGCGATCACACACTGACCATCACCACGATCACACACTGACCATCACCTCGATCACACACTGACCATCACCGCGGTCACACACTGACCATCACCGTGATCACACACTGACCATCACCATGATCACACGCTGACCATCACCGTGATCACACACTGACCATTACCACGATCATACACTGACCATCACCGCGATGACACACTGACCATCACCGCGATCACACACTGACCTTCACCGCGATCACACACTGACCATCACCGCGATCACACGATGACCATCACCGCGATCACACACTGACCATCACCGCGGTCACACACTGACCATCACCGTGATCATACACTGACCATCACCACGATCACACACTGACCATCACCGTGATCACACACTGACCATTACCACGATCATACACTGACCATCACCGCGATCACACACTGACCATCACCGCGATCACACACTGACCATCACCATGATCACACACTGACCATCACCGCGATCACACGCTGACCATCACCACAATCACACACTGACCATCACTGTGTTCACACACTGACTACCAGCATGATCACATACTGACCATCACCGCAATCACACACTGACCATCACCGTGATCACACACTGACCATCACCAGTATCACACACTGACCATCACCGCGGTCACACACTGACCATCACTGCGATCACACACTGTCCATCACTGCGATCACATACTGACCATCACCACAATCACACACTGGCCATCACCGTGACCACACACTGACCTTCACCGCGATCAAATTCTGACCATCACCGCGATCACACACTGACCAATACCACGATCACACGCTGACCATCACTGCGATCACATACTGACCATCACCACAATCACACACTGAGCATCACCGTGACCACACACTGACCTTCACCGCGATCACATTCTGACCATCACCGCGATCACACACTGACCATCACCGTGATCACACACTGACCATCTCCGCGATCACACAATGTCCATCACCGCGATCACACACTGACCATTACAATGATCACACACTGACCATCACTGCGATCACATACTGACCATCACCGCGATCACACACTGACCATCACCGCGATCGCACACTGACCATCTCTGCGATCAGACACTGACCATCACCGCGATCACACACTGACCATCATCGCGATCAGACACTGACCGTCACCGCGATCACACACTGACCATCACCGCGATCACACTCTGACCATCACCGCGATCACACACTGACGATCACTGCGATCACATACTGACCATCACCACGATCACACACTGGCCATCACCGCGATCGCACACTGACCATCAACGTGATCAGACACTGACCATCACCACGATCACACACTGTCCATCACCACGATCACATACTGACCATCACCACGATCACACACTGGCCATCACCGCGATCGCACACTGACCTTCACCGTGATCACATTCTGACCATCACCGCGATCACACACTGACCATCACCGCGATCACACACTGACCATCGGCGCGATCACACACTGACCATTACCGCGATCACACACTGACCATCACCGCGATCACACACTGACCACCACCGCGATCACACGCTGACCATCACCACGATCACACTCTGACCATCACCACGATCACACACTGACCATCACCGCGATCACACTCTGACCATTACCACCATCACACACTGACCATCACCGTGATCACACACTGACAATCATCATGATCACACACTGACCATCACCGTGATCACACACTGACCATCACCGCGATCACATACTGACCATCACCACGATCACACACTGACCATCACCGCGATCACACTCTGACCATTACCACCATCACACACTGACCATCACCGCGATCACACACTGACCATCACCGCGATCACACACTGACCATCACCGCGATCACATACTGACCATCACCACGATCACACACTGGCCATCACCGCGATCGCACACTGACCATCTCTGCGATCAGACACTGACCATCACCGCGATCACACACTGACCATCATCGCGATCAGACACTGACCGTCACCGCGATCACACACTGACCATCACCGCGATCACACGCTGACCATCACCGCGATCACACACTGACGATCATTGCGATCACATACTGACCATCACCACGATCACACACTGGCCATCACCGCGATCGCACACTGACCATCAACGTGATCAGACACTGACCATCACCGCATTCACACACTGACCATCACCGCGATCACACACTGACCATCACCGCATTCACACGCTGACCATCACCACGATCACAAACTGACCACCACCACGATCACACACTGACCGTCACCGCGATCACACACTGACCATCACTGCGATCACACACTGACAATCATCATGATCACACACTGACCATCACTGCGATCAGACACTGACCGTCACCGCGATCACACACTGACCATCACCGTGACCGCACACTGACCATCACCGCGATCACACACTGACCATCACCGCAATCACACACTGACTGTCACCACAATCACACACTGACCATCACCGCGATCACATACTGACCATCACCATGATCACACACTGACAATCACCACGATCACACACTGACAATCACCACGATCACACACTAACTGTCACCGCGATCACACACTGACCATCACCATGATCACACACTGACCATCACCGTGATCACAAACTGGTCATTACCACAATCATACACTGACCATCACCGCGATCACACACTGACCATCACCGCCATCACACACTGACCTTCACCGCGATGACACACTGACCGTCACCGCGATCACACATTGACCATCACCGCGATCACACACTGACCATCACCGCCATCACACACTGACCTTCACCGTGATGACACACTGACCATCACCGCGATCACAAACTGACCATCACCGCGATCACACGCTGACCATCACCGTGATCACACACTGACCATCACCGCGATCACACACTGACCGTCACCGTGATCACACACTGACCATCACCGCGATCACACACTGCCCATCACCGTGATCACACACTGACCATTAACACGATCACACACTGACCATCACCGTGATCATATAGTGACCATCACCGCGATCACACACTGACTATCGCCGTGACCACACACTGACCATCACCGCGATCACACACTGACCATCACCGTGATCACACACTGACCATTAACACGATCACACACTGACCATCACCGCGATCACATACTGACCATCACCACGATCACACACTGGCCATCACCGCGATCACACACTGACCATCACCGTGATCACACACTGACCATTAACACGATCACACACTGACCATCACCGCGATCACACACTGACCATTAACACGATCACACACTGACCATCACCGCAATCACATACTGACCATCACCGCAATCACACACTGACCATCACAGCGATCACACTCTGACCATCACCACGATCTCATTGTGACCATCACCACGATCACACACTGACCATCACCGCGATCACACACTGTCCATCACCGCGATCACACGCTGACCATCACTGCGATCACACACTGACCATCACCACGATCACATACTGACCATCACCGTGATCACACACAGACCATTACTGCGATCACACACTGACCTTCACCGCGATCACACGCTGACCATCACCACGATCACGCACTGACCATCACCGCGATCACACGCTGACCATCACCACGATCACACACTGACCATCACCGTGGTCACACACTGACCATCACCGTGATCACACACTGACCTTCACCGCGATCACACGCTGACCATTACCACGATCATACACTGACCATCACCGCGATCACACACTGACCATCACCGCGATCACACGCTGACCATCACCGTGGTCACACACTGACCATCACCGTGATCACACACTGACCATCACCGCGATCACACGCTGACCATCACCACAATCACACACTGACCATCACTGTGATCTCACACTGACCATCACCACGATCACATACTGACCATCACCACGATCACATTCTGACCATCACCGCGATCACACACTGACCATCACCACGATCACATACTGACCATCACCATGATGACACACTGACCATCACCGCGATCACACACTGACCTTCACCACGATCACATTCAGACCATCACTGCGATCAGACACTGACCGTCACCGCGATCACACACTGACCATCACCGCGATCACACACTGTCCATCACCACGATGACACGCTGACCATCACCGCGATCACACACTGACCATCACCACGATCACACACTGACCATCACCGCGATCACACACTGACCATCACCGCGGTCACACACTGACCATCACCGTGATCACACACTGACCATCACCATGATCACACGCTGACCATCACCGTGATCACACACTGACCATTACCACGATCATACACTGACCATCACCGCGATGACACACTGACCATCACCGCGATCACACACTGACCTTCACCGCGATCACACACTGACCATCACCGCGATCACACGATGACCATCACCGCGATCACACACTGACCATCACCGCGGTCACACACTGACCATCACCGTGATCATACACTGACCATCACCACGATCACACACTGACCATCACCGTGATCACACACTGACCATTACCACGATCATACACTGACCATCACCGCGATCACACACTGACCATCACCGCGATCACACACTGACCATCACCATGATCACACACTGACCATCACCGCGATCACACGCTGACCATCACCACAATCACACACTGACCATCACTGTGTTCACACACTGACTACCAGCATGATCACATACTGACCATCACCGCAATCACACACTGACCATCACCGTGATCACACACTGACCATCACCAGTATCACACACTGACCATCACCGCGGTCACACACTGACCATCACTGCGATCACACACTGTCCATCACTGCGATCACATACTGACCATCACCACAATCACACACTGGCCATCACCGTGACCACACACTGACCTTCACCGCGATCAAATTCTGACCATCACCGCGATCACACACTGACCAATACCACGATCACACGCTGACCATCACTGCGATCACATACTGACCATCACCACAATCACACACTGAGCATCACCGTGACCACACACTGACCTTCACCGTGATCACATTCTGACCATCACCGCGATCACACACTGACCATCACCGTGATCACACACTGACCATCTCCGCGATCACACAATGTCCATCACCGCGATCACACACTGACCATTACAATGATCACACACTGACCATCACTGCGATCACATACTGACCATCACCGCGATCACACACTGACCATCACCGCGATCGCACACTGACCATCTCTGCGATCAGACACTGACCATCACCGCGATCACACACTGACCATCATCGCGATCAGACACTGACCGTCACCGCGATCACACACTGACCATCACCGCGATCACACGCTGACCATCACCGCGATCACACACTGACGATCACTGCGATCACATACTGACCATCACCACGATCACACACTGGCCATCACCGCGATCGCACACTGACCATCAACGTGATCAGACACTGACCATCACCACGATCACACACTGTCCATCACCACGATCACATACTGACCATCACCACGATCACACACTGGCCATCACCGCGATCGCACACTGACCTTCACCGTGATCACATTCTGACCATCACCGCGATCACACACTGACCATCACCGCGATCACACACTGACCATCGGCGCGATCACACACTGACCATTACCGCGATCACACACTGACCATCACCGCGATCACACACTGACCACCACCGCGATCACACGCTGACCATCACCGTGATCACACTCTGACCATCACCACGATCACACACTGACCATCACCGCGATCACACTCTGACCATTACCACCATCACACACTGACCATCACCGTGATCACACACTGACAATCATCATGATCACACACTGACCATCACCGTGATCACACACTGACCATCACCGCGATCACATACTGACCATCACCACGATCACACACTGACCATCACCGCGATCACACTCTGACCATTACCATGATCACACACTGACCATCACCGCGATCACACACTGACCATCACCGCGATCACACACTGACCATCACCGCGATCACATACTGACCATCACCACGATCACACACTGGCCATCACCGCGATCGCACACTGACTATCTCTGCGATCAGACACTGACCATCACCGCGATCACACACTGACCATCATCGCGATCAGACACTGACCGTCACCGCGATCACACACTGACCATCACCGCGATCACACGCTGACCATCACCGCGATCACACACTGACGATCATTGCGATCACATACTGACCATCACCACGATCACACACTGGCCATCACCGCGATCGCACACTGACCATCAACGTGATCAGACACTGACCATCACCGCATTCACACACTGACCATCACCGCGATCACACACTGACCATCACCGCATTCACACGCTGACCATCACCACGATCACAAACTGACCACCACCACGATCACACACTGACCGTCACCGCGATCACACACTGACCATCACTGCGATCACACACTGACAATCATCATGATCACACACTGACCATCACTGCGATCAGACACTGACCGTCACCGCGATCACACACTGACCATCACCGTGACCACACACTGACCATCACCGCGATCACACACTGACCATCACCGCAATCACACACTGACTGTCACCACAATCACACACTGACCATCACCGCGATCACATACTGACCATCACCATGATCACACACTGACAATCACCACGATCACACACTGACAATCACCACGATCACACACTAACTGTCACCGCGATCACACACTGACCATCACCATGATCACACACTGACCATCACCGTGATCACAAACTGGTCATTACCACAATCATACACTGACCATCACCGCGATCACACACTGACCATCACCGCCATCACACACTGACCTTCACCGCGATGACACACTGACCGTCACCGCGATCACACATTGACCATCACCGCGATCACACACTGACCATCACCGCCATCACACACTGACCTTCACCGTGATGACACACTGACCATCACCGCGATCACAAACTGACCATCACCGCGATCACACGCTGACCATCACCGTGATCACACACTGACCATCACCGCGATCACACACTGACCGTCACCGTGATCACACACTGACCATCACCGCGATCACACACTGCCCATCACCGTGATCACACACTGACCATTAACACGATCACACACTGACCATCACCGTGATCACATAGTGACCATCACTGCGATCACACACTGACTATCGCCGTGACCACACACTGACCATCACCGCGATCACACACTGACCATCACCGTGATCACACACTGACCATTAACACGATCACACACTGACCATCACCGCGATCACATACTGACCATCACCACGATCACACACTGGCCATCACCGCGATCACACACTGACCATCACCGTGATCACACACTGACCATTAACACGATCACACACTGACCATCACCGCGATCACACACTGACCATTAACACGATCACACACTGACCATCACCGCAATCACATACTGACCATCACCGCAATCACACACTGACCATCACAGCGATCACACTCTGACCATCACCACGATCTCATTGTGACCATCACCACGATCACACACTGACCATCACTGCGATCACACACTGACCATCACCGCGATCACATGCTGACCATCACCGTGGTCACACACTGACCATCACCGTGATCACACACTGACCATTAACACGATCACACACTGACCATCACTGCGATCACATACTGACCATCACCGCGATCACACACTGACCATCACCACGATCTCATTGTGACCATCACCACGATCACACACTGACCATCACCGTGATCACACACTGACCATCACCGTGATCACACACTGACCATTACCACGATCACACACTGACCATCACCGACATCACACACTGACCATCACCGCGATCAGACACTGACCATCACTGCGATCACACACTGACCATTACCACGATCACACACTGACCATCACCATGATCACACACTGACCATTACCACGATCACATGCTGACCATCACTGCGATCGCACACTGACCGTCACCACGATCACAGAATGACCATCACCGCGATCACATACTGACCATCACCGTGACCACACACTGACCTTCACCGTGATCACACACTGACCATTACCACAATCATACACTGACCATCAGCGCGATCTCACACTGACCATCACCGCGATCACACACTGACCTTCACCGCAATCACACACTGTCCATCACAGCGATCACACACTGACCATCATCGTGGTCACACACTGACCATCACTGTGATCACACACTAATCATCACCGCGATCAGACACTGACCATCACCGCGATCTGACACTGACAATCACTGCGATCACACACTGACCATCACCACGATCTCATTGTGACCATCACCACGATCACACACTGTCCATCACCGTGATCACACACTGACCATCACCGTGATCACACACTGACCATCTCCGCGATCGCACACTGACCATCACCACGATCACACACTGACCATCACCACGATCACATACTGACCATCACCGTGATCACACACTGACCATCACCATGATCACACACTGACCATTACCACAATCACACACTGACCATTACCGCGATCACACACTGACCATCACTGCGATCACATACTGACCATCACCACGATCACACACTGGCCATCACCGCGATCACACACCGAACATCACTGCGATCACACACTGACCATCACCACGATCACATTCTGACCATCACCGTGATCACACACTGACCATCACCGCGATCATACACTGACCATCACAGCGATCACACACTGACCATCACTGCGATCACATACTGACCATCGCCACGATCACATTCTGACCATCACCGTGATCACACACTGACCATCACCGCGATCACACACTGACCTTCACCGCGATCACACACTGTCCATCACCGCGATCACACGTTGACCATCACCGCGATCACACACTAACCGTCACCGTGATCACACACTGACCATCACCACGATCATACACTGACCATCACCGCGATGACACACTGACCATCACCATGATCACACACTGACCATCACAGCGATCACACACTGACCATCACCACGATCTCATTGTGACCATCACCACGATCACACACTGACCATCACTGCGATCACACACTGACCATCACCGCGATCACATGCTGACCATCACCGTGGTCACACACTGACCATCACCGTGATCACCCACTGACCATCACCGTGATCACACACTGACCATTACCACGATCATACACTGACCATCACCGCGATCACACACTAACCTTCACCGCGATCATACACTTACCATCACCACGATCACACACTGACCATCACCACGATCACATACTGACCATCACCGTGATCACACACTGACCATCACCATGATCACACACTGACCATTACCACAATCACACACTGACCATTACCGCGATCACACACTGACCATCACTGCGATCACATACTGACCATCACCAATATCACACACTGGCCATCACCGCGATCACACACCGAACATCACTGCGATCACACACTGACCATCACCACGATCACATTCTGACCATCACCGTGATCACACACTGGCCATCACCGCGATCACACACTGACCATCACTGCGATCACATACTGACCATCGCCACGATCACATTCTGACCATCACCGTGATCACACACTGACCATCACCGCGATCACACACTGACCTTCACCGCGATCACACACTGTCCATCACCGCGATCACACGTTGACCATCACCGCGATCACACACTAACCATCACCGTGATCACACACTGACCATTACCACGATCATACACTGACCATCACAGCGATCACACACTGACCATCACCACGATCTCATTGTGACCATCACCACGATCACACACTGACCATCACTGCGATCGCACACTGACCATCACGGCGATCACATGCTGACCATCACCGTGGTCACACACTGACCATCACCGTGATCACCCACTGACCATCACCGTGATCACACACTGACCATTACCACGATCATACACTGACCATCACCGCGATCACACACTGACCTTCACCGCGATCACACACTGACCATCACCGCGATCACACGCTGACCATCACCACGATCTCATTGTGACCATCACCACGATCACACACTGACCATCACTGCGATCACACACTGACCATCACCGCGATCACATGCTGACCATCACCGTGGTCACACACTGACCATCACCGTGATCACACACTGACCATTAACACGATCACACACTGACCATCACTGCGATCACATACTGACCATCACCGCGATCACACACTGACCATCACCACGATCTCATTGTGACCATCACCACGATCACACACTGACCATCACCGTGATCACACACTGACCATCACCGTGATCACACACTGACCATTACCACGATCACACACTGACCATCACCGACATCACACACTGACCATCACCGCGATCAGACACTGACCATCACTGCGATCACACACTGACCATTACCACGATCACACACTGACCATCACCATGATCACACACTGACCATTACCACGATCACATGCTGACCATCACTGCGATCGCACACTGACCGTCACCACGATCACAGAATGACCATCACCGCGATCACATACTGACCATCACCGTGACCACACACTGACCTTCACCGTGATCACACACTGACCATTACCACAATCATACACTGACCATCAGCGCGATCTCACACTGACCATCACCGCGATCACACACTGACCTTCACCGCGATCACACACTGTCCATCACAGCGATCACACACTGACCATCATCGTGGTCACACACTGACCATCACTGTGATCACACACTAATCATCACCGTGATCACACACTGACCATCACCGACATCACACACTGACCATCACCGCGATCAGACACTGACCATCACTGCGATCACACACTGACCATCACCACGATCACATTCTGACCATCACCGTGATCACACACTGACCATCACCACGATCACATACTGACCACCACCGTGATCACACACTGACCATCACCATGATCACACACTGACCATTACCACGATCACACGCGGACCATCACCGCAATCACATACTGGCCATCACCGCGATCACACACTGATCATCACCGCGATCACAAAGTGACAATCACTACGTTCACACATTGGCCATCACCGCGATCACACACTGACCATCACCGTGATCACACACTTTCCATCACCACGATAACACGCTGACCATCACCGCGATCACACACTGACCATCACCACGATCTCATTCTGACCAACACCACGATCACACACTGTCCATCACCGCGATCACACACTGACCATCACCGCGATCACACACTGACCATCACCGCAATCACACACTGACCATCACCGTGATCACACACTGACCATTACCACAATCATACACTGACCATCACCGCGTTCACACAGTGATCATCACCACCATCACACACTGACCATCACAGCGATCACACACTGACCATTACCACGATCACACACTGACCATCACCACGATCACACACTGACCATCACCGCGATCACACACTGACCATCGCCGTGACCACACACTGACCTTCACCGTGATCACACACTGACCATCACTGCGATCACATACTGACCATCACCACGATCACACACTGGCCATCACCGCGATCGCACACCGACCATCACAGCGATCACACACTGACCATCACCACGATCTCATTCTGACCATCAACACGATCACACACTGTCCATCACCGCGATCACACGCTGACCATCACCGCGATCACACACTGACCATCACCGTGATCACACACTGACCATCACCGCGATCACACACTGACCATCACCACAATCACACACTGACCATCACCGCGATCACATACTGACCATCACCGCGATCACACACTGACCATCGCCGTGACCACACACTGACCTTCACCGCGATCACACACTGACCATCACTGCGATCACATACTGATCATCACCACGATCACACACTGGCCATCACCGCGATCGCACACCGACCATCACTGCGATCACACACTGACCATCACCACGATCACACGCTGACCATCACCGCGATCACACACTGATCATCACCGCGATCACACACTGTCCATCACCGTGATCACGTACTGACCATCACCGCGATCACATACTGACCATCACCGCGATCACACACTGACCATCACCACGATCACACGCTGATCATCACCGTGATAACACACTAACCATCACCGTGATCACACACTGACCATTACCACGATCATACACTGACCTTCACCGTGATCACACACTGACCATTACCACGATCATACACTGACCATCACTGCGATGACACACTGACCATCACCGCGATCACACACTGACCATCACCGCGATCACACACTGACCATCACCACGATCACACACTGGCCATCACCGCGATCGCACACCGACCATCACTGCGATCACACACTGACCATCACCACGATCTCATTCTGACCATCACCACGATCACACACTCTCCATCATCGCGATCACACGCTGACCATCACCGCGATCACACACTGACCATCACCACAATCACACACTGACCATCACCGTGATCACACACTGACCATCACCGCGATCACACACTGACCATTACCACGATCACACACTGACCATCACCACGATCACACACTGACCATCACCGTGATCACATACTGACCATCACCGCGATCACACACTGACCATCGCCGTGACCACACACTGACCTTCACCGCGATCACACACTGACCATCACTGCGATCACATACTGATCATCACCACGATCACACACTGGCCATCACCGCGATCGCACACCGACCATCACTGCGATCACACACTGACCATCACCACGATCACACGCTGACCATCACCGCGATCACACACTGATCATCACCGCGATCACACACTGTCCATCACCGTGATCACGTACTGACCATCACCGCGATCACATACTGACCATCACCGCGATCACACACTGACCATCACCACGATCTCATTGTGACCATCACCACGATCACACACTGTCCATCACCGCGATCACACGCTGACCATCACCGCGATCACACACTGACCATCACCATGATCACACACTGACCATCACCGTGATCACACACTGACCATCACCGTGATCACACACTGACCATCTCCGCGATCGCACACTGACCATCACCACGATCACACACTGACCATCACCACGATCACATACTGACCATCACCGTGATCACACACTGACCATTACCATGATCACACACTGACCATTACCACAATCACACACTGACCATTACCGCGATCACACACTGACCATCACTGCGATCACATACTGACCATCACCACGATCACACACTGGCCATCACCGCGATCACACACCGAACATCACTGCGATCACACACTGACCATCACCACGATCACATTCTGACCATCACCGTGATCACACACTGACCATCACCGCGATCACACACTGACCATCACAGCGATCACACACTGACCATCACTGCGATCACATACTGACCATCGCCACGATCACATTCTGACCATCACCGTGATCACACACTGACCATCACCGCGATCACACACTGACCTTCACCGCGATCACACACTGTCCATCACCGCGATCACACGTTGACCATCACCGCGATCACACACTAACCATCACCGTGATCACACACTGACCATTACCACGATCATACACTGACCATCACCGCGATGACACACTGACCATCACCATGATCACACACTGACCATCACAGCGATCACACACTGACCATCACCACGATCTCATTGTGACCATCACCACGATCACACACTGACCATCACTGCGATCACACACTGACCATCACCGCGATCACATGCTGACCATCACCGTGGTCACACACTGACCATCACCGTGATCACCCACTGACCATCACCGTGATCACACACTGACCATTACCACGATCATACACTGACCATCACCGCGATCACACACTAACCTTCACCGCGATCACACACTTACCATCACCACGATCACACACTGACCATCACCACGATCACATACTGACCATCACCGTGATCACACACTGACCATCACCGTGATCACCCACTGACCATCACCGTGATCACACACTGACCATTACCACGATCATACACTGACCATCACCGCGATCACACACTAACCTTCACCGCGATCACACACTTACCATCACCACGATCACACACTGACCATCACCACGATCACATACTGACCATCACCGTGATCACACACTGACCATCACCGTGATCACACACTGACCATCACCGCGATCACACACTGACAGTCACCGCGATCACACACTGACCATCACTGCGATCACATACTGACCATCACCAATATCACACACTGGCCATCACCGCGATCACACACCGAACATCACTGCGATCACACACTGACCATCACCACGATCACATTCTGACCATCACCGTGATCACACACTGACCATCACCGCGATCACACACTGACCATCACTGCGATCACACACTGACCATCACCACGATCACATTCTGACCATCACCGTGATCACACACTGACCATCGCCACGATCACATTCTGACCATCACCGTGATCACACACTGACCATCACCGCGATCACACACTGACCTTCACCGCGATCACACACTGTCCATCACCGCGATCACACGTTGACCATCACCGCGATCACACACTAACCATCACCGTGATCACACACTGACCATTACCACGATCATACACTGACCATCACAGCGATCACACACTGACCATCACCACGATCTCATTGTGACCATCACCACGATCACACACTGACCATCACTGCGATCACACACTGACCATCACGGCGATCACATGCTGACCATCACCGTGGTCACACACTGACCATCACCGTGATCACCCACTGACCATCACCGTGATCACACACTGACCATTACCACGATCATACACTGACCATCACCGCGATCACACACTGACCTTCACCGCGATCACACACTGACCATCACCGCGATCACACGCTGACCTTCACCGCGATCACACACTGACCATCACCGTGATCACCCACTGACCATCACTGTGATCACACACTGATCATCATCACCGTGATCACACACTGACCATTACCACGATCACACACTGACCATCACCATGATCACACACTGACCATTACCACGATCACACGCTGACCATCACCGCGATCGCACACTGACCGTCACCACGATCACACAATGACCATCACCGCGATCACATACTGACCATCACCGTGACCACACACTGACCTTCACCGCGATCACACACTGACCATTACCACAATCATAAACTGACCATCAGCGCGATCTCACACTGACCATCACCGCGATCACACACTGACCTTCACCGCGATCACACACTGACCATCACAGCGATCACACACTGACCATCACCGTGGTCACACACTGACCATCACTGTGATCACACACTAATCATCACCGTGATCACACACTGACCATCACCGACATCACACACTGACCATCACCGCGATCAGACACTGACCATCACTGCGATCACACACTGACCATTACCACGATCACACGCTGACCGTCACCACGATCACACAATGACCATCACCGCGATCACATACTGACCATCACCGTGACCACACACTGACCTTCACCGTGATCACACACTGACCATTACCACAATCATACACTGACCATCAGCGCGATCTCACACTGACCATCACCGCGATCACACACTGACCTTCACCGCGATCACACACTGTCCATCACAGCGATCACACACTGACCATCACCGTGGTCACACACTGACCATCACTGTGATCACACACTAATCATCACCGTGATCACACACTGACCATCACCGACATCACACACTGACCATCACCGCGATCAGACACTGACCATCACTGCGATCACACACTGACCATCACCATGATCACATTCTGACCATCACAGCGATCACACACTGACGATCACCACGATCACACACTGACCATCACCGTGATCACACACTGACCATCACCATGATCACACACTGACCATTACCATGATCACATGCGGACCATCACCGCGATCACATACTGACCATCACCGCGATCACACACTGACCATCACCGCGATCACAAAGTGACAATCACTACGTTCACACATTGGCCATCACCGCGATCACACACTGACCATCACCGTGATCACACACTTTCCATCACCACGATCACACGCTGACCATCACCGCGATCACACACTGACCATCACCACGATCTCATTCTGACCAACACCACGATCACACACTGTCCATCACCGCGATCACACACTGACCATCACCGCGATCACACACTGACCATCACCGCAATCACACACTGACCATCACCGTGATCACACACTGACCATTACCACGATCATACAGTTACCATCACCGCGTTCACACAGTGATCATCACCACCATCACACACTGACCATCACAGCGATCACACACTGACCATTACCACGATCACACACTGACCATCACTGCGATCACATACTGACCATCACCACGATCACACACTGGCCATCACCGCGATCGCACACCGACCATCACTGCGATCACACACTGACCATCACCACGATCTCATTCTGACCATCACCACGATCACACACTGTCCATCACCGCGATCACACGCTGACCATCACCGCGATCACACACTGACCATCACCACGATCACACACTGACCATCACCGTGATCACACACTGACCATCACCACGATCACACACTGACCATTACCACGATCACACACTGACCATCACCACGATCACACACTGACCATCACCGCGATCACATACTGACCATCACAGCGATCACACACTGACCATCGCCGTGACCACACACTGACCTTCACCGCGATCACACACTGACCATCACTGCGATCACATACTGATCATCACCACGATCACACACTGGCCATCACCGCGATCGCACACCGACCATCACTGCGATCACACACTGACCATCACCACGATCACACGCTGACCATCACCGCGATCACACACTGATCATCACCGCGATCACACACTGTCCATCACCGTGATCACGTACTGACCATCACCGCGATCACATACTGACCATCACCGCGATCACACACTGACCATCACCACGATCATACGCTGATCATCACCGTGATAACACACTGACCATTACCACGATCATAGAGTAAAAAATGAGGTCTGCAGATGCTGGAGATCACAGCTGCAAATGTGTTGCTGGTCAAAGCACAGCAGGTTAGGCAGCATCTCAGGAATAGAGAATTCGACGTTTCGAGCATAAGCCCTTCATCAGGAATGAGAGAGAGTAGCCAAGCAGGCTGAGATAAAAGGTAGGGAGGAGGGACTAGGGGGAGGGGCGATGGAGGTGGGATAGGTGGAAGGAGGTCAAGGTGAGGGTGATAGGCCGGAGTGGGGTGGGGGCGGAGAGGTTTGAATAATAGCAGAGGATGGTTACTCCGGCCTATCACCCTCACCTTGACCTCCTTCCACCTATCCCACCTCCATCGCCCCTCCCCCTAGTCCCTCCTCCCTACCTTTTATCTCAGCCTGCTTGGCTCTCTCTCTCTCATTCCTGATGAAGGGCTTATGCTCGAAACGTCGAATTCTCTATTCCTGAGATGCTGCCTGGCCTGCTGTGCTTTGACCAGCAACACATTTGCAGCATTACCACGATCATACACTGACCTTCACCGTGATCACACACTGACCATTACCACGATCATACACTGACCATCACTGCGATGACACACTGACCATCACCGCGATCACACACTGACCATCACCGCGATCACACACTGACCATCACCGCGATCACACACTGGCCATCACCGCGATCGCACACCGACCATCACTGCGATCACACACTGACCATCACCACGATCACACACTGACCATCACCGCGATCACACACTGACCTTCACCACGATCACACACTGGTCATCACAGCGATCACACACTGACCATCACTGTGATCACACACTAATCATCACCGTGATCACACACTGACCATCACCGACATCACACACTGACCATCACCGCGATCAGACACTGACCATTACCACGATCACACACTGACCATCACCATGATCACACACTGACCATTACCACGATCACACGCGGACCATCACCGCGATCACACACTGACCGTCACCGCGATCACACACTGACCATCACCGCGATCACACACTGACCGTCACCGCGATCACACAATGACCATCACCGCGATCACACACTGACCATCACCGTGATCACACACTGACCATTACCACAATCATACACTGACCATCACCGCGATCTCACACTGACCATCACCGCGATCACACACTGACCATCACCGCGATCAAACACTGACCATCACTATGATCACATTCTGAACATCACCGCGATCACACACTGACCATCACCGTGATCACACACTGTCCATCACCACGATCACACGCTGACCATCACCGCGATCACACACTGACCATCACCACGATCTCATTCTGACCAACACCACGATCACACACTGTCCATCACCGCGATCACACACTGACCATCACCGTGATCACACACTGACCATCACCGCGATCACACACTGACCATCACTGCAATCACACACTGACCATCACCGTGATCACACACTGACCATTACCACGATCATACAGTTACCATCACCGCGTTCACACAGTGATCATCACCACCATCACACACTGACCATCACAGCGATCACACACTGACCATTTCCACGATCACACACTGACCATCACCACGATCACACACTGACCATCACCGCGATCACACACTGACCATCGCCGTGACCACACACTGACCTTCACCGTGATCACACACTGACTATCACTGCGATCACATACTGACCATCACCACGATCACACACTGGCCATCACCGCGATCGCACACCGACCATCACTGCGATCACACACTGACCATCACCACAATCTCATTCTGACCATCACCACGATCACACACTGTCCATCACCGCGATCACACGCTGACCATCACCGCGATCACACACTGACCATCACCACAATCACACACTGACCATCACCACAATCACACACTGACCATCACCGCGATCACACACTGACCATTACCACGATCACATACTGACCATCACCGCGATCACACACTGACCATCGCCGTGACCACGCACTGACCTTCACCGCGGTCACACACTGACCATCGCCGTGACCACACACTGACCTTCACCGCGATCACACACTGACCATCACTGCGATCACATACTGATCATCACCACGATCACACACTGGCCATCACCGCGATCGCACACCGACCATCACTGCGATCACACACTGACCATCACCACGATCACACGCTGACCATCACCGCGATCACACACTGATCATCACCGCGATCACACACTGTCCATCACCGTGATCACGTACTGACCATCACCACGATCACATACTGACCATCACCGCGATCACACACTGACCATCACCACGATCTCATTGTGACCATCACCACGATCACACACTGTCCATCACCGCGATCACACGCTGACCACCACCGTGATCACACACTGACCATTACCACAATCATACACTGACCATCTCCGCGATCTCACACTGACAATCACCGCGATCACACACTGACCATCACCGTGATCACACGCTGACCATTACTACAATCATACACTGACCATCACCGCGATCTCACACTGACCATCACCACGATCACACACTGACCATCACCGTGATCACACACTGACCATCACTGCGATCACACACTGACCATCACTGCGATCACATACTGACCAACACCACGATCACACACTGGCCATCACCGCGATCACACACCGAACATCACTGCGATCACACACTGACCATCACCACGATCACATTCTGACCATCACCGTGATCACACACTGACCATCACCGCGATCACACACTGACAGTCACCGCGATCACACACTGACCATCACTGCGATCACATACTGACCATCACCACGATCACACACTGGCCAACACCGCGATCACACACCGAACATCACTGCGATCACACACTGACCATCACCACGATCACATTCTGACCATCACCGTGATCACACACTGACCATCACCGCGATCACACACTGACCTTCACCGCGATCACACACTGTCCATTACCGCGATCACACACTGACCTTCACCGCGATCACACGCTGACCATCACCGCGATCACACACTAACCATCACCTTGATCACACACTGACCATTACCACGATCATACACTGACCATCACCGCGATGACACACTGACCATTACCGCGATCACACACTGACCTTCACCACGATCACACTCTGACCATCACCATGATCACACACTGACCATCACAGAGATCACACACTGACCATCACCGTGATCACACACTGACCATCAGCACGATCACACACTGACCATCACCGCGATCACATACTGACCATCACCACGATCACATTCTGACCATCACCGCGATCACACACTGACCATCGCTGCGATTACACACTGACCATCACCGCGATCACACACTGACCATCTCCATGATCACACACTGACCATCTCCGTGATCACACACTGACCATCGCCGTGATCACATACTGACCATCACCGTGATCAAACACTGACCATCACCGTGATCACACACTGACCATCTCCGTGATCACACACTGACCATCGCCGCGATCACATACTGACCGTCACCGCGATCACACACTGACCATCACCGCGATCACACACTGACCATCTCTGTGATCACACACTGACCATCGCCGCGATCACATACTGACCATCACCGTGATCAAACACTGACCATCACCGTGATCACACACTGACCATTACCACGATCACACACTGACCATTACCGCGATCACACACTGACCATCACAACGATCACACACTGACCATCACCGTGATCACATCCTGACCATCACCGAATCACACGCTGACCATCACCGCGATCACACACTGACCATCACCACAATCACACACTGACCATCACCGTGATCACACACTGACCATCACAGCGATCACACACTGACCATTTCCACGATCACACACTGACCATCACCACGATCACACACTGACCATCACCGCGATCACACACTGACCATCGCCGTGACCACATACTGACCTTCACCGTGATCACACACTGACTATCACTGCGATCACATACTGACCATCACCACGATCACACACTGGCCATCACCGCGATCGCACACCGACCATCACAGCGATCACACACTGACCATCACCACGATCTCATTCTGACCATCACCACGATCACACACTGACCATCACCGCGATCACACGCTGACCATCACCGCGATCACACACTGACCATCACCACAATCACACACTGACCATCACCGTGATCACACACTGACCATCACCGCGATCACACACTGACCATTACCACGATCACATACTGACCATCACCGCGATCACACACTGACCATCGCCGTGACCACACACTGACCTTCACCGCGATCACACACTGACCATCGCCGTGACCACACACTGACCTTCACCGCGATCACACACTGACCATCACTGCGATCACATACTGATCATCACCACGATCACACACTGGCCATCACCGCGATCGCACACCGACCATCACAGCGATCACACACTGACCATCACCACGATCACACGCTGACCATCACCGCGATCACACACTGATCATCACCGCGATCACACACTGTCCATCACCGTGATCACGAACTGACCATCACCACGATCACATACTGACCATCACCGCGATCACACACTGACCATCACCACGATCTCATTGTGACCATCACCACGATCACACACTGTCCATCACCGCGATCACACGCTGACCATCACCGCGATCACACACTGACCATCACCACAATCACACACTGACCACCACCGTGATCACACACTGACCATTACCACAATCATACACTGACCATCACCGCGATCTCACACTGACAATCACCGCGATCACACACTGACCATCACCGTGATCACACGCTGACCATTACTACAATCATACACTGACCATCACCGTGATCTCACACTGACCATCTCTGCGATCACACACTGACCATCACCGCGATCGCACACTGACCATCACCACGATCACACACTGACCATCTCCGTGATCACACACTGACCATCACCATGATCACACACTGACCATCACTGCGATCACATACTGACCATCACCACGATCACACACTGCCATCACCGCGATCACACACCGAACATCACTGCGATCACACACTGACCATCACCACGATCACATTCTGACCATCACCGTGATCACACACTGACCATCACCGCGATCACACACTGACAGTCACCGCGATCACACACTGACCATCACTGCGATCACATACTGACCATCACCACGATCACACACTGGCCAACACCGCGATCACACACCGAACATCACTGCGATCACACACTGACCATCACCACGATCACATTCTGACCATCACCGTGATCACACACTGACCATCACCGCGATCACACACTGACCTTCACCGCGATCACACACTGTCCATTACCGCGATCACACACTGACCTTCACCGCGATCACACGCTGACCATCACCGCGATCACACACTAACCATCACCTTGATCACACACTGACCATTACCACGATCATACACTGACCATCACCGCGATGACACACTGACCATGACCGCGATCACACACTGACCTTCACCGCGATCACACGCTGACCATCACCAAGATCACACACTGACCATCACCGCGATCACATGCTGACCATCACCGTGATCACACACTGACCATCAGCACGATCACACACTGACCATCACCGCGATCACATACTGACCATCACCACGATCACATTCTGACCATCACCGCGATCACACACTGACCATCGCTGCGATTACACACTGACCATCACCGCGATCACACACTGACCATCTCCATGATCACACACTGACCATCTCCGTGATCACACACTGACCATCGCCGTGATCACATACTGACCATCACCGTGATCAAACACTGACCATCACCGTGATCACACACTGACCATCTCCGTGATCACACACTGACCATCGCCGCGATCACATACTGACCGTCACCGCGATCACACACTGACCATCACCGCGATCACACACTGACCATCTCCGTGATCACACACTGACCATCGCCGCGATCACATACTGACCATCACCGTGATCAAACACTGACCATCACCGTGATCACACACTGACCATTACCACGATCACACACTGACCATCACCGCGATCACACACTGACCATCACAACGATCACACACTGACCATCACCGTGATCACATCCTGACCATCACCACGATCACACACTGAGCATCACCCCGATCACACACTGAGCATCACCGTGACCACACACTGACCATTACCACGATCACACACTGACCATCACCGCGATCACACACTGACCATCACCGCGATCACACACTGACCATCACCACGATCACACACTGGCCATCACCGCGATCGCACACTGACCATCACTGCGATCAGACACTAACTGTCACCGCGATCACACACTGACCATCACCGCGATCACACACTGACCATTACCACGATCACACACTACCCATCACCGCGATCACACACTGACCATCAACGCGATCACGCACTGACCATCGCCGCGATCATACACTGGCCATTACCACGTTCACACAGTGACTATCTCCACGATCATACACTGACCATCACCGCGATCACACACTGACCATCACCGCAATCAGACACTGACCAGCACCGCGATCACACACTGACCATCACCACGATCACACACTGACCATCACTGTGATCACACACTGACCATAACTGCAATCACACACTGACCAGCACCGCGATCACACACTGACCATCACTGCGATCACACACTGACCATCACCGTGATCACACACTGGCCATCACCGCGATCGCACACTGGCCATCACCGCGATCACACACTGATCATCACCGCGATCACACACTGACCATCGACGCAATCACACACTGACCATTACCGTGATCACACAGTGACAATCACCGCGATCACACCCTGACCATCACCACGACCACACACTGTCCAGCACCGCGACCACACACTGACCATCACCGCGATCACATACTGACCATCACCGCGATCACATACTGACCATCAACGCCATCACACACTGACCATCACCGCAATCACACACTGACCATCACTGCGATCAGACACTGACCATCACCACGATCACACACTGACCATCACCGCGATCACATTCTGACCATCACCGAGATCACATTCTGACCATCACTGCGATCACACACTGACCATCACCGCGATCACGTACTGAACATCGCCGCGATCACACACTGACCACCTCTGCGATCACACACTGACCATCACCGCGATCACACACTGACCATTACAACGATCACACATTGACCATCACCGCGATCACACACTGACCATCACAGCGATCACATACTGACCATCACCGCGATCACACACTGACCATCACCACGATCACACACTGGCCATCACCGCGATCACACGCTGACCATCACTGCGATCAGACACTAACTGTCACCGCGATCACACACTGACCATCACCACGATCACACACTGACCATCACCGCGATCGCACACCGACCATCACTGCGATCACACACTGACCATCACCACAATCTCATTCTGACCATCACCACGATCACACACTGTCCATCACCGCGATCACACGCTGACCATCACCGCGATCACACACTGACCATCACCACAATCACACACTGACCATCACCACAATCACACACTGACCATCACCGCGATCACACACTGACCATTACCACGATCACATACTGACCATCACCGCGATCACACACTGACCATCGCCGTGACCACACACTGACCTTCACCGCGGTCACACACTGACCATCGCCGTGACCACACACTGACCTTCACCGCGATCACACACTGACCATCACTGCGATCACATACTGATCATCACCACGATCACACACTGGCCATCACCGCGATCGCACACCGACCATCACTGCGATCACACACTGACCATCACCACGATCACACGCTGACCATCACCGCGATCACACACTGATCATCACCGCGATCACACACTGTCCATCACCGTGATCACGTACTGACCATCACCACGATCACATACTGACCATCACCGCGATCACACACTGACCATCACCACGATCTCATTGTGACCATCACCACGATCACACACTGTCCATCACCGCGATCACACGCTGACCACCACCGTGATCACACACTGAACATTACCACAATCATACACTGACCATCTCCGCGATCTCACACTGACAATCACCGCGATCACACACTGACCATCACCGTGATCACACGCTGACCATTACTACAATCATACACTGACCATCACCGCGATCTCACACTGACCATCACCACGATCACACACTGACCATCACCGTGATCACACACTGACCATCACTGCGATCACACACTGACCATCACTGCGATCACATACTGACCAACACCACGATCACACACTGGCCATCACCGCGATCACACACCGAACATCACTGCGATCACACACTGACCATCACCACGATCACATTCTGACCATCACCGTGATCACACACTGACCATCACCGCGATCACACACTGACAGTCACCGCGATCACACACTGACCATCACTGCGATCACATACTGACCATCACCACGATCACACACTGGCCAACACCGCGATCACACACCGAACATCACTGCGATCACACACTGACCATCACCACGATCACATTCTGACCATCACCGTGATCACACACTGACCATCACCGCGATCACACACTGACCTTCACCGCGATCACACACTGACCATAACCGCGATCACACACTGACCTTCACCGCGATCACACGCTGACCATCACCGCGATCACACACTAACCATCACCTTGATCACACACTGACCATTACCACGATCATACACTGACCATCACCGCGATGACACACTGACCATTACCGCGATCACACACTGACCTTCACCACGATCACACGCTGACCATCACCATGATCACACACTGACCATCACCGCGATCACACACTGACCATCACCGTGATCACACACTGACCATCAGCACGATCACACACTGACCATCACCGCGATCACATACTGACCATCACCACGATCACATTCTGACCATCACCGCGATCACACACTGACCATCGCTGCGATTACACACTGACCATCACCGCGATCACACACTGACCATCTCCATGATCACACACTGACCATCTCCGTGATCACACACTGACCATCGCCGTGATCACATACTGACCATCACCGTGATCAAACACTGACCATCACCGTGATCACACACTGACCATCTCCGTGATCACACACTGACCATCGCCGCGATCACATACTGACCGTCACCGCGATCACACACTGACCATCACCGCGATCACACACTGACCATCTCTGTGATCACACACTGACCATCGCCGCGATCACATACTGACCATCACCGTGATCAAACACTGACCATCACCGTGATCACACACTGACCATTACCACGATCACACACTGACCATTACCGCGATCACACACTGACCATCACAACGATCACACACTGACCATCACCGTGATCACATCCTGACCATCACCGAATCACACGCTGACCATCACCGCGATCACACACTGACCATCACCACAATCACACACTGACCATCACCGTGATCACACACTGACCATCACAGCGATCACACACTGACCATTTCCACGATCACACACTGACCATCACCACGATCACACACTGACCATCACCGCGATCACACACTGACCATCGCCGTGACCACATACTGACCTTCACCGTGATCACACACTGACTATCACTGCGATCACATACTGACCATCACCACGATCACACACTGGCCATCACCGCGATCGCACACCGACCATCACTGCGATCACACACTGACCATCACCACGATCTCATTCTGACCATCACCACGATCACACACTGACCATCACCGCGATCACAC
Source organism: Hemiscyllium ocellatum (assembly GCF_020745735.1). Lineage (NCBI taxonomy): Eukaryota > Metazoa > Chordata > Chondrichthyes > Orectolobiformes > Hemiscylliidae > Hemiscyllium > Hemiscyllium ocellatum. The sequence goes on along the minus strand of NC_083445.1, from coordinate 31,555,411 downwards.
GCTGACCATCACCGCGATCACACACTGACCATCACCACAATCACACACTGACCATCACCGTGATCACACACTGACCATCACCGCGATCACACACTGACCATTACCACGATCACATACTGACCATCACCGCGATCACACACTGACCATCGCCGTGACCACACACTGACCTTCACCGCGATCACACACTGACCATCGCCGTGACCACACACTGACCTTCACCGCGATCACACACTGACCATCACTGCGATCACATACTGATCATCACCACGATCACACACTGGCCATCACCGCGATCGCACACCGACCATCACTGCGATCACACACTGACCATCACCACGATCACACGCTGACCATCACCGCGATCACACACTGATCATCACCGCGATCACACACTGTCCATCACCGTGATCACGTACTGACCATCACCACGATCACATACTGACCATCACCGCGATCACACACTGACCATCACCACGATCTCATTGTGACCATCACCACGATCACACACTGTCCATCACCGCGATCACACGCTGACCATCACCGCGATCACACACTGACCATCACCACAATCACACACTGACCACCACCGTGATCACACACTGACCATTACCACAATCATACACTGACCATCACCGCGATCTCACACTGACAATCACCGCGATCACACACTGACCATCACCGTGATCACACGCTGACCATTACTACAATCATACACTGACCATCACCGTGATCTCACACTGACCATCTCTGCGATCACACACTGACCATCACCGCGATCGCACACTGACCATCACCACGATCACACACTGACCATCTCCGCGATCACACACTGACCATCGCCGTGACCATACACTGACCTTCACCGCGATCACACACTGACCATCACTGCGATCACATACTGATCATCACCACGATCACACACTGGCCATCACCGCGATCGCACACCGACCATCACTGCGATCACACACTGACCATCACCACGATCACACGCTGACCATCACCGCGATCACACACTGATCATCACCGCGATCACACACTGTCCATCACCGTGATCACGTACTGACCATCACCACGATCACATACTGACCATCACCGCGATCACACACTGACCATCACCACGATCTCATTGTGACCATCACCACGATCACACACTGTCCATCACCGCGATCACACGCTGACCATCACCGCGATCACACACTGACCATCACCACAATCACACACTGACCACCACCGTGATCACACACTGACCATTACCACAATCATACACTGACCATCACCGCGATCTCACACTGACAATCACCGCGATCACACACTGACCATCACCGTGATCACACGCTGACCATTACTACAATCATACACTGACCATCACCGTGATCTCACACTGACCATCTCTGCGATCACACACTGACCATCACCGCGATCGCACACTGACCATCACCACGATCACACACTGACCATCTCCGTGATCACACACTGACCATCACCATGATCACACACTGACCATCACTGCGATCACATACTGACCATCACCACGATCACACACTGCCATCACCGCGATCACACACCGAACATCACTGCGATCACACACTGACCATCACCACGATCACATTCTGACCATCACCGTGATCACACACTGACCATCACCGCGATCACACACTGACAGTCACCGCGATCACACACTGACCATCACTGCGATCACATACTGACCATCACCACGATCACACACTGGCCAACACCGCGATCACACACCGAACATCACTGCGATCACACACTGACCATCACCACGATCACATTCTGACCATCACCGTGATCACACACTGACCATCACCGCGATCACACACTGACCTTCACCGCGATCACACACTGTCCATCACCGCGATCACACACTGACCTTCACCGCGATCACACGCTGACCATCACCGCGATCACACACTGACCATCACCTTGATCACACACTGACCATTACCACGATCATACACTGACCATCACCGCGATGACACACTGACCATCACCGCGATCACACACTGACCTTCACCGCGATCACACGCTGACCATCACCATGATCACACACTGACCATCACCGCGATCACATGCTGACCATCACCGTGATCACACACTGACCATCAGCACGATCACACACTGACCATCACCGCGATCACATACTGACCATCACCACGATCACATTCTGACCATCACCGCGATCACACACTGACCATCGCTGCGATTACACACTGACCATCACCGCGATCACACACTGACCATCTCCATGATCACACACTGACCATCTCCGTGATCACACACTGACCATCGCCGTGATCACATACTGACCATCACCGTGATCAAACACTGACCATCACCGTGATCACACACTGACCATCTCCGTGATCACACACTGACCATCGCCGCGATCACATACTGACCGTCACCGCGATCACACACTGACCATCACCGCGATCACACACTGACCATCTCCGTGATCACACACTGACCATCGCCGCGATCACATACTGACCATCACCGTGATCAAACACTGACCATCACAACGATCACACACTGACCATCACCGTGATCACATCCTGACCATCACCACGATCACACACTGAGCATCACCCCGATCACACACTGAGCATCACCGTGACCACACACTGACCATTACCACGATCACACACTGACCATCACCGCGATCACACACTGACCATCACCGCGATCACACACTGACCATCACCACGATCACACACTGGCCATCACCGCGATCGCACACTGACCATCACTGCGATCAGACACTAACTGTCACCGCGATCACACACTGACCATCACCGCGATCACACACTGACCATTACCACGATCACACACTACCCATCACCGCGATCACACACTGACCATCAACGCGATCACGCACTGACCATCGCCGCGATCATACACTGGCCATTACCACGTTCACACAGTGACTATCTCCACGATCATACACTGACCATCACCGCGATCACACACTGACCATCACCGCAATCAGACACTGACCAGCACCGCGATCACACACTGACCATCACCACGATCACACACTGACCATCACTGTGATCACACACTGACCATAACTGCAATCACACACTGACCAGCACCGCGATCACACACTGACCATCACTGCGATCACACACTGACCATCACCGTGATCACACACTGGCCATCACCGCGATCGCACACTGGCCATCACCGCGATCACACACTGATCATCACCGCGATCACACACTGACCATCGACGCAATCACACACTGACCATTACCGTGATCACACAGTGACAATCACCGCGATCACACCCTGACCATCACCACGACCACACACTGTCCAGCACCGCGACCACACACAGACCATCACCGCGATCACATACTGACCATCACCGCGATCACATACTGACCATCAACGCCATCACACACTGACCATCACCGCAATCACACACTGACCATCACTGCGATCAGACACTGACCATCACCACGATCACACACTGACCATCACCGCGATCACATTCTGACCATCACCGAGATCACATTCTGACCATCACTGCGATCACACACTGACCATCACCGCGATCACGTACTGAACATCGCCGCGATCACACACTGACCACCTCTGCGATCACACACTGACCATCACCGCGATCACACACTGACCATTACAACGATCACACATTGACCATCACCGCGATCACACACTGACCATCACTGCGATCACATACTGACCATCACCGCGATCACACACTGACCATCACCACGATCACACACTGGCCATCACCGCGATCACACGCTGACCATCACTGCGATCAGACACTAACTGTCACCGCGATCACACACTGACCATCACCACGATCACACACTGACCATCACCGTGATCACACACTGACCATCACTGCGATCAGACACTGACCGTCACCGCGATCACACACTGACCATCACCGCAATCACACACTGACCATTACCGCGATCACACACTGACCATCACCGCGATCACACACTGTCCATCACCGCGATCACACACTGACCATCACCACGGTCACACACTGACCATCACCGCGATCACATACTGACCATCAAAGCGATCACACACTGACCATCACCGTGATCACACACTGACCATCAAAGTGACCATACACTGAACATCAACACAATCACACACTGACCATTACCATGATCACACAGTGACAATCACCGCGATCACACCTTGACCATCACCACGACCACACACTGTCCAGCACCGCGACCACACACTGACCATCACCGCGATCACATACTGACCATCAACGCCATCACACACTGACCATCACCGTGATCACACACTGTCCATCACCACGATCACACGCTGACCATCACCGCGATCACACACTGACCATCACCACGATCTCATTCTGACCAACACCACGATCACACACTGTCCATCACCGCGATCACACACTGACCATCACCGTGATCACACACTGACCATCACCGCGATCACACACTGACCATCACTGCAATCACACACTGACCATCACAGCGATCACACACTGACCATTTCCACGATCACACACTGACCATCACCACGATCACACACTGACCATCACCGCGATCACACACTGACCATCGCCGTGACCACACACTGACCTTCACCGTGATCACACACTGACTATCACTGCGATCACATACTGACCATCACCGCGATCGCACACCGACCATCACTGCGATCACACACTGACCATCACCACGATCTCATTCTGACCATCACCACGATCACACGCTGACCATCACCGCGATCACACACTGACCATCACCACAATCACACACTGACCATCACCGTGATCACACACTGACCATCACCGCGGTCACACACTGACCATTACCACGATCACACACTGACCATCACCACGATCACACACTGACCATCACCGCGATCACATACTGACCATCACCGCGATCACACACTGACCATCGCCGTGACCACACACTGACCTTCACCGCGATCACACACTGACCATCACTGCGATCACATACTGATCATCACCACGATCACACACTGGCCATCACCGCGATCGCACACCGACCATCACTGCGATCACACACTGACCATCACCACGATCACACTCTGACCATCACCGCGATCACACACTGATCATCACCGCGATCACACACTGTCCATCACCGTGATCACGTACTGACCATCACCACGATCACATACTGACCATCACCGCGATCACACACTGACCATCACCACGATCTCATTGTGACCATCACCACGATCACACACTGTCCATCACCGCGATCACACACTGACCATCACCACAATCACACACTGACCACCACCGTGATCACACACTGACCATTACCACAATCATACACTGACCATCACTGCGATCTCACACTGACAATCACCGCGATCACACACTGACCATCACCACGATCACACACTGACCATTACTACAATCACACACTGACCATCACCGCGATCGCACACTGATCATCACCACGATCACACACTGACCATCACCACGATCACATACTGACCATCACCGTGATCACACACTGACCATCACCATGATCACACACTGACCATCACTGCGATCACATACTGACCATCACCACGATCACACACTGGCCATCACCGCGATCACACACCGAACATCACTGCGATCACACACTGACCATCACCACGATCACATTCTGACCATCACCGTGATCACACACTGACCATCACCGCGATCACACACTGACAGTCACCGCGATCACACACTGACCATCACTGCGATCACATACTGACCATCACCACGATCACACACTGGCCAACACCGCGATCACACACCGAACATCACTGCGATCACACACTGACCATCACCACGATCACATTCTGACCATCACCGTGATCACACACTGACCATCACCGCGATCACACACTGACCTTCACCGCGATCACACACTGTCCATTACCGCAATCACACACTGACCTTCACCGCGATCACACGCTGACCATCACTGCGATCACACACTAACCATCACCTTGATCACACACTGACCATTACCACGATCATACACTGACCATCACCGCGATGACACACTGACCATTACCGCGATCACACACTGACCTTCACCGCGATCACACGCTGACCATCACCATGATCACACACTGACCATTACCGCGATCACACGCTGACCATCACCATGATCACACACTGACCATCACCGCGATCACACGCTGACCATCACCGCGATCACACGCTGACCATCACCTCGATCACACACTGACCTTCACCGTGATCACACACTGACCATTACCACGATCATACACTGACCATCACCGAGATGACACACTGACCATCACCGCGATCACACACTGACCATCACCGCGATGACACACTGACCATCACCGTGATCACACACTGACCATCACCGCAATCACACACTAACCATCACCACGATCACATACTGACCATCACCATGATGACACACTGACCATCACCGCGATCACACACTGACCATTACCACGATCAGACACTGACCATCACCGCGATCACACACTGACCATCACCACGATCACACACTGACCATCACCGCGATCACACACTGACCATCACCGCGACCACACACTGACCTTCACCACAATCACATTCTGACCATCACCCTGATCACACACTGACCATCACCGCGATCACACACTGACCATCACCGCGATCAGACACTGACCGTCACCGCGATCACACACTGACCATCACGGCAATCACACACTGTCCATCACCGCGATCACACACTGACCATCACCGCGAACACATTCTGACCATCACCGTGATCACACACTGACCATCACCGCGATCACACACTGACCATCACCGTGGTCACACACTGACCATCACCGTGATCACACACTGACCATCACCATGATCACATGCTGACCATCACTGTGATCACACACTGACCATCAGCACGATCACACACTGACCATCACCGCGATCACATACTGACCATCACCACGATCACATTCTGACCATCACCGCGATCACACACTGACCATCGCTGCGATTACACACTGACCATCACCGCGATCACACACTGACCATCTCCGTGATCACACACTGACCATCGCCGTGATCACATACTGACCATCACCGTGATCAAACACTGACCATCACCGTGATCACACACTGACCATCTCTGTGATCACACACTGACCATCGCCGCGATCACATACTGACCGTCACCGCGATCACACACTGACCATCACCGCGATCACACACTGACCATCTCCGTGATCACACACTGACCATCGCCGCAATCACATACTGACCATCACCGTGATCAAACACTGACCATCACCGTGATCACACACTGACCATTACCACGATCACACACTGACCATCACCGCGATCACACACTGACCATCACAACGATCACACACTGACCATCACCGTGATCACATCCTGACCATCACCGCGATCACACACTGAGCATCACCGCGATCACACACTGAGCATCACCGTGACCACACACTGACCATCACCACGATCACACACTGACCATCACCGCGATCACACACTGACCATCACCATGATCGCACACTGACCATCACCGCGATCACACACTGACCATCACCACGATCACACACTGGCCATCACCGCGATCGCACACTGACCATCACTGCGATCAGACACTAACTGTCACCGCGATCACACACTGACCATCACCGCGATCACACACTGACCATGACCACGATCACACACTACCCATCACCGCGATCACACACTGACCATCACCGCGATCACGCACTGAACATCGCCGCGATCATACACTGGCCATTACCACGTTCACACAGTGACTATCTCCACGATCATACACTGACCATCACCGCGATCACACACTGACCATCACCGCAATCAGACACTGACCAGCACCGCGATCACACACTGACCATCACCACGATCACACACTGACCATCACTGTGATCACACACTGACCATCACCACGATCACACACTGACCATCACCACGATCACACACTGGCCATCACGCAATCACACACTGACCATCACCGCGATCAGACACTAACTGTCACCGCGATCACACACTGACCATCACCGCGATCACACACTGACCATCACCGCGATCACACACTGTCCATCACCGCGATCACACACTGACCATCACCATGGTCACACACTGACCATCACCGCGATCACACACTGACCATCAAAGCGATCACACACTGACCATCAACACAATCACACACTGTCCATCACCGTGATCACACACTGTCCATCACCGCGATCACACACTGACCATCACCACGATCACACACTGACCATCACCGCGATCACACACTGACCATCAACACAATCACACACTGACCATCACCGTGATCACACACTGACCGTCACCGCGATCACCTGGGAAATTGTCCCGTCCTGTTCAGGGATGTGAACATTAGTGGGGATTGGTCATGGGAAATTGCTGCATAGTGTTCAGGGATGTGCCGGTTAGGGGGATTGGCCATTGGACATTATCCCATAGTGTTGAGGGATGTGGACGTTAGGGGGGATTGGCCATGGGACATTATCCCATAGTGTTCCGGGATGTGTAGTTTAGGGTGGATTGGCCATGGGAAATTCTCCCTCAGTGTTCAGGGATGTGCAGGTTAGGGTGGATTGGCCATGGGAAATTGCCCCATAGTGTTCTGGGATGTGCATGTTTTGGAGGATTGGCCATGGGAAATTGCCCCATAGTGTTCTGGGATGTGTAGTTTAGGGGGGATTGGCCATGGGATATAATCCCATAGTGTTCCGGGATGTGCAGGTTAGGGTGGATTGGCCATGGGAAATTGTCCCATAGTGTTCAGGGATGTGCAGGAGAGGGGGGATTGGCCATGGGAAATTGCCCATCGTATCCAGGCATGTGCAGGTAAATGTGGATTGACCATGGGAAATTGTCCCACAGTGTTCCCAGATGTGCAGGTTAAGGGGGATTGGCAATGGGAAATTGTCTCATAGTGTTCAGGGATGTGCAGGTTAGGGAGAATAAGCCATGTGAAACTGTCCCATAGTGTTCCGAGATGCGCAGTTTCGGAGCGATTGGCCATTGGAAGTTGTCCCATACTGTTGCGGGATGTGCAGGTTAGGGTGGATTGGCCATGGGAAATTGCCCATTGTTCTCCCAGATGTGCAGGTCAGGGGGATTGGCCACGAGATATTATCCCATAGTGTTGAACGATGTGGACGTTAGGGGGGATTGGCCATGGGAAATTGCCCTATAGTGTTCAGGGATGTGCAGTTTCGGAGCGATTGGCCACTGGAAGTTGTCCCATTCTGTTCCGGGATGTGTAGGTTAGGGTGGATTGGCCATGGGAAATTGTCCCATAGTGTTGAGGGATGTGCAGGTTAGGGGGATTGGCCATGGAAAATTGTCCCATACTGTTCAGGGATGTGCAGGTGTAAGTTAGGGGGGATTGGCCATGGGAAATTGTCCCATAGCGTTCAGGGATGTGCAGGTTAGGGGGGGATTGGCCATGGGAAATTGTCCCATAGTATTCAGGGATGTGCAGGTTAGGGGGGATTGGCCATGGGAAATTGCCCCATAGTGTTCAGGGATGTGTAGGTTAGAGGGGATTGGCAATTTGAAATTGTCCCACAGCGTTCAGGGATGTGCAGGTTAGAGGGGATTGGCCATGGGAAATTGCCCCATAGTCTTCAGGGGTGTGCAGGTTGGGGAGAATTAGCCATGCGAAATTGTCCCATTGTTTTCCGGGATGTGTAGGTTAGGGTGGATTGGAAATGGCAAATTGTCCCACAGTGTTCAGGGATGTTCAGATTAGAGGGGATTGGCCATGGGAAATTATCCCATAGTGTTCCAGGATGTGCAGTTTCGGAGCAATTGGCCATTGGATGTTGTCCCATAGTGTTCCGGGATGTGTAGGTTAGGGGGGATTGGCCATGGGAAATTGCCCCATAGTGTTCAGGAATGTGCAGGTTAGGGGAGAATTAGCCGTGGGAAATTGTCCCATTGTGTTCCGGGATGTGTCGTTTAGGGTGGATTGGAAATGGCAAATTGTCCACAGTGTTCAGGGATGTGTAGGTTAGGGGGGATTGGCCATGGGATATTATCCCATAGTTTTCAGGGATGTGCAGGTTAGGGTGGATTGGCCATGGGAAATTGTCCCACAATGTTCAGGGATGTGTAGGTTAGGGTGGTTTGGCCATGGAAAATGCAGGGTTACAGGGATAGGGTTGAGTCTAGGTGGATTGCTCTTCAGAGGGTCAGTGTAGACCCGATGGGCTGAATGGTCTGCCTTCACACTGTAGAGATGTTAGAATGGATCACCTGTTGCCTCTCTGACCGTGTTTCCTTAAACTGTAGGATCACCGTGTGTATAAATCTGCTGTTCACGGAACTCCCTGCCTCACAGAGATGCATTTCAGTCCCTCCAGCCAACCTCAGGTTTCTCGATGCGGTGTTCCTGCTGTTCGAACCAGACCATGCACGCAGCATGGACAGACTGCCGCATACTGCAGGCGATGCAACGTGCAGACTCAGCGAAATCATCACCCAAACACTGGGGGGGCGGTGCGGTTCAGAAAACCAGAAACAAAAAGCGAAATTGTGGGGAACAGCACCGCTGAATCTGCAGAGAGAAATCCGAGTGAATGGGTTGGGCCTGGTTCTGAGGTAGGGTACCCTGGACCCGAAACGTTCACTCTGATTTCTCTCCATGGACGCTGAGCTATACCAGTCATTTCTGTGTTTTGATAGATTGAGTCCCCCTGCCAAACCTTGTCTTTTGTTAAACTAACTTACCTTATGTTATGATTTGGAGATGCCGGTGTTGGACTGGGGTGGACAAAGTTAAAAATCCTACAACACCAGGTTATAGTCCAACAGGTTTAATTGGAAGCACACTAGCTTTCGGAGCGATGCTCCTTCATCAGGTGATAGTGGAGGGCTCAGTCCTAACACACAGAATTTTGCTATAAATCTGTGTTACAATTGAGCCCTCCACAAACATCTGAAGAAGGAGCGACGCTCCGAAAACAAGTGTGCTTCCAATTAAACCTGTTGGATTATAACCTGGTGTTGTGGGATTTTTACCTTATGTTGGCTTTGTTGTTTTACCCAGACCCTATGTTCACTTACTTACATTGCTTTGCTGTGTTCGGCTGCTTATCCTTTTGGAGTTCTACACTGTCCCACACACAGTCACAACATTTTGAAGTTTTATATTGTCCACAAATGTTATTATTGTGGTCTTTATATGAAGGTTTAGATCATTAAGTACGGGAGTTGGGAGGTCATGTTGCGGCTGTACAGGACATTGGTTAGGCCACTGTTGGAATATTACGTGCAATTCTGGTCTCCTTCCTAAGATGTTGTGAGACTTGAAAGGGTTCAGAAAAGATTTACAAGGATGTTGCCAGGGTTGGAGGATCTGAGCTACAGGGAGAGGCTGAACAGGCTGGGGCTGTTTTCCCTGGAGTATCGGAGGCTGAGGGGTGACCTTATAGAGGTTTACAAAATCATGAGGGACATGGAGGCTGGGACAATAGTAACATTTAAGAGGCATTTGGATGGGTATATGAATAGGAAGGGTTTGGAGGGATATGGGCTGGGTGCTGGCAGGTGGGACTAGGTTAGGTTGGGATATCTGGTCGGCATGGACAGGTTGGACCGAAGGGTCTGTTTCTGTGCGGTACATCTCTATGATTCTATGATTAATATACACAGTGGAAAGCAAGATCGATTCCTCAGGATCTCCACTTTCTCTGGACTGAACAATATCCAGAACCTCTTCTCTCAGCTTCCCATCCCTCAGACAACGTTCTCCTCACATTGTTCCTGACCCCTTTATTCCATGACTGATAACTTTCCTTGATTATTTTGTTGTATTGAAGGTCTACGTTCACGACATCAACAAAATCCCCCTGATCAACCCTCTCTGTGACCTCTTTTAAAGAAGGTAAATTAACATGATTTTCTCGAAGGGATTCCATGTCACATATCCTTAATTAACCCAAGTGGAAATTATTATTGATATTCTCGTACGTTTTCCCAGCACTGAGGTTAAACTAAGTGTCCTATAGTTGCTGGGTAATAACTTTATACGTTTTTTTTTGACCAGGAGCATACTATCTCCAATCCTCTACCACCTGGGAATCTCTGGAAAACTATAACATGATGGCTATCCTCTCCATAATTTCCACTCTCACTTCCTGTTGTATCCGGGGATGCATCCCATCCAGAACCTTCCCAACTCTACGTTCTGACAATTTCTCCAATCCTTCCTCTTCCTCAATTTGAAACACTTCAAGTGCCTGAACTACCACTGTTTAATCTTAAGCTTGGGAAAGGCAGGTGCAAAATATTAATTTAAAACAAGAGCTGTGGTCTTTGGATAAATATCCTTTTATGTTTTGAGAAGTTCTCATTCCATTTTTTTGAACCAGGTGGGTAATATTCCCAGTATTTGCCAATGGGAGATATAGGATTCATGTTGTATTAACTGCTGGTGTCTTTTTACAATCACTTTTTGCTCCCTTCATCTGCATTTTCAAATTCCCTTGACCTTTCTAGATTCACAGTTGTGGAATCGAGCTAACATCTGTCATCAGCACACACTGTTCAGCTTCACTTCAGTCCCTGTCTGTGTTTGTCACACAGGGAGCTCGAGATTTCTTTGCCTGCTGTGGAAGATTACTCAGACTGTGCTGAACGGCCCCATTGCTCACAGGTAACCCCTTGCTCACCGATAGCCCCATTGCTCACCGATAGCCCCATTGCTCACCGATAGCCCCATTGCTCACAGGTAGCCCCATTGCTCACAGGTAGCCCCATTGGTCACAGGTAGCCCCATTGTTCACAGGTAGCCACTTGCTCACAGGTAGCCACTTGCTCACAGGTAACCCTATTGCTCACAGGTAGCCCCATTGCTCGCAGGTAGCCACTTGCTCACAGGTAGCCACTTGCTCACAGGTAACCCTATTGCTCACAGGTAGCCCCATTGCTCACAGGTAGCCCTATTGTTCACAGGTAGCCACTTGCTCACAGGTAGCCACTTGCTCACAGGTAACCCTATTGCTCACAGGTAGCCCCATTGCTCACAGGTAGCCCTATTGCTCACAGGTAGCCCCATTGCTCACAGGTAACCCTATTGCTCACAGGTAGCCCCATTGTTCACAGATAGCCCTATTGCTCACAGGTAGCCCCATTGCTCACAGGTAGCCCCATTGTTCACAGGTAGCCCCATTGCTCACAGGTAACCCCATTGTTCACAGGTAGCCCCAATGCTCACAGGTCGCCATGTTACTCACAGGTCGCCCCCATTGCTCCCAAGTAGCCCCATTGCTCACAGGTAGCCCATTGCTCACAGGTAGCCCATTGCTCACAGGTAGCCCCATTGATCACAGGTAGCTCCATTGGTCACAGGTAGCCCCATTGATCACAGGTAGCTCCATTGGTCACAGGTAGCCCCATTGTTCACAGGTAACCCCATTGCTCACAGGTAGCCCCATTGCTCACAGGTAACCCCATTGATCACAGGTAGCCCCAATGCTCACAGGTCGCCATGTTACTCACAGGTAGCCCCCATTGCTCCCAAGTAGCCCCATTGCTCACAGGTAGCCCCATTGTTCACAGGTAACCCCATTGATCACAGGTAGCCCCAATGCTCACAGGTCGCCATGTTACTCACAGGTAGCCCCCATTGCTCCCAAGTAGCCCCATTGCTCACAGGTAGCCCCATTGATCACAGGTAGCTCCATTGTTCACAGGTAGCCCCATTGCTCACAGGTAACCCCATTGCTCACAGGTAGCCCCATTGTTCACAGGTAACCCCATTGATCACAGGTAGCCCCAATGCTCACAGGTCGCCATGTTACTCACAGGTAGCCCCCATTGCTCCCAAGTAGCCCCATTGCTCACAGGTAGCCCATTGCTCACAGGTAGCCCATTGCTCACAGGTAGCCCCATTGATCACAGGTAGCTCCATTGTTCACAGGTAGCCCCCTTGCTCACAGGTAGCCCCCTTGCTCCCAGGTAGCCCCATTGTTCACAGGTAGCCCGTTGTTCACAGGTAGCCCATTGTTCACAGGTAGTCCCATTGCTCACAGGTAGCCCCTTTTTTCACAGGTAGCCCATTGCTCACAGGTAGCCCCCATGCTCCCAGGTAGCCCCCTTGCTCACAGGTAGCCCCATTGTTCACAGGTAGCCCGTTGTTCACAGGTAGCCCATTGCTCACAGGTAGCCCATTGCTCACAGGTATCCCCCATGCTCCCAGGTAGCCCCCATTCTTCACAGGTAGCCCCCTTGCTCACAGGTAGCCCCTTGCTCCCAGGTATCCCCATTGTTCACAGGTAGCCCCCTTGCTCACAGGTAGCCCCCTTGCTCCCAGGTAGCCCCATTGTTCACAGGTAGCCCCCTTGCTCACAGGTAGCCCCTTGCTCCCAGGTATCCCCATTGTTCACAGGTAGCCCCCTTGCTCACAGGTAGCCCCCTTGCTCACAGGTAGACCCATTGTTCACAGGTAGCCCCCTTGCTCACAGGTAGCCCCTTTGTTCACAGGTAGCCCATTGTTCACAGGTAGCCCCCTTGCTCACAGGTAGTCCAATTGTTCACAGGTAGCCCCATTTCTCACAGGTAGCCCCATTGCTCACAGGTAGTCCAATTGCTCACAGATAGCCCCATTTCTCACAGATAGCCTCATTGCTCACAGGAAGCCCCTTGGCTCACAGGTAACCCCATTGATCACAGGTAGCCCCCTTGCTCACAGCTAGCCCTGTTGCTCACAGGTAGCCCATTGCTCACAGGTAGCCCCATGGCTCACAGGAAGCCCCATGGCTCACAGGTAGCCCTGTAGCTCACAGGTAGCCCCATTGCTCACAGGTAACCCCATTGATCACAGGTAGCCCAATGCTCATAGGTCGCCATGTTACTCACAGGTAGCCCCCATTGCTCCCAAGTAGCCCCATTGCTCACAGGTAGCCCCATTGCTCCCAAGTAGCCCCATTGCTCACAGGTAGCCCATTGCTCACAGGTAGCCCCATTGATCACAGGTAGCTCCATTGGTCACAGGTAGCCCCATTGGTCACAGGTAGCCCCATTGTTCACAGGTAGCCACTTGCTCACAGGTAGCCACTTGCTCACAGGTAACCCTATTGCTCACAGGTAGCCCCATTGCTCACAGGTAGCCCTATTGCTCACAGGTAGCCCCATTGCTCACAGGTAACCCTATTGCTCACTGGTAGCCCCATTGCTCACAGGTAACCCTATGGCTCACAGGTAGCCCCATTGTTCACAGGTAGCCCTATTGCTCACAGGTAGCCCCATTGCTCACAGGTAGCCCCATTGTTCACAGGTAGCCCCATTGCTCACAGGTAACCCCATTGATCACAGGTAGCCCCAATGCTCACAGGTCGCCATGTTACTCACAGGTAGCCCCCATTGCTCCCAAGTAGCCCCATTGCTCACAGGTAGCCCATTGCTCACAGGTAGCCCATTGCTCACAGGTAGCCCCATTGATCACAGGTAGCTCCATTGTTCACAGGTAGCCCCATTGATCACAGGAAGCCCCATGGCTCACAGGTAACCCCATTGATCACAGGTAGCCCCCTTGCTCACAGGTAGCCCCCTTGCTCCCAGGTAGCCCCATTGTTCACAGGTAGCCCGTTGTTCACAGGTAGCCCATTGTTCACAGGTAGTCCCATTGCTCACAGGTAGCCCCTTTTTTCACAGGCAGCCCATTGCTCACAGGTAGCCCCCATGCTCCCAGGTAGCCCCCTTGCTCACAGGTAGCCCCATTGTTCACAGGTAGCCCCCTTGCTCACAGGTAGCCCCTTGCTCACAGGTAGCCCCCATGCTCTCAGGTAGCCCCATTGCTCACAGGGAGCCCCCTTGCTCCCAGGTAGCCCCATTGTTCACAGGTAGCCCCCTTGCTCACAGGTAGCCCCTTGCTCCCAGGTATCCCCATTGTTCACAGGTAGCCCCCTTGCTCACAGGTAGCCCCCTTGCTCACAGGTAGACCCATTGTTCACAGGTAGCCCCCTTGCTCACAGGTAGCCCCTTTGTTCACAGGTAGCCCATTGTTCACAGGTAGCCCCCTTGCTCACAGGTAGTCCAATTGTTCACAGGTAGCCCCATTTCTCACAGGTAGCCCCATTTCTCACAGGTAGCCCCATTGCTCACAGGTAGTCCAATTGCTCACAGATAGCCTCATTGCTCACAGGAAGCCCCTTGGCTCACAGGTAACCCCATTGATCACAGGTAGCCCCCTTGCTCACAGCTAGCCCTGTTGCTCACAGGTAGCCCATTGCTCACAGGTAGCCCCATGGCTCACAGGAAGCCCCATGGCTCACAGGTAGCCCTGTTGCTCACAGGTAGCCCCATTGCTCACAGGTAGCCCCATTGCTCACAGGAAGCCCCATGGCTCACAGGTAACCCCATTGATCACAGGTAGCCCCATTGTTCACAGGTAGCCCCATTGCTCACAGGTAGCCGCCTTGCTCCCAGGTAGCCCCATTGTTCACAGGTAGCCCCCTTGCTCACAGGTAGCCCCATTTCTCACAGGTAGCCCCATTTCTCACAGGTAGCCCCATTGCTCACAGGTAGTCCAATTGCTCACAGATAGCCTCATTGCTCACAGGAAGCCCCTTGGCTCACAGGTAACCCCATTGATCACAGGTAGCCCCCTTGCTCACAGCTAGCCCTGTTGCTCACAGGTAGC
This sequence comes from Hemiscyllium ocellatum, assembly GCF_020745735.1. Lineage (NCBI taxonomy): Eukaryota > Metazoa > Chordata > Chondrichthyes > Orectolobiformes > Hemiscylliidae > Hemiscyllium > Hemiscyllium ocellatum. The sequence continues at coordinate 31,538,705 of NC_083445.1, read as the reverse complement.
CCATTGCTCACAGGTAGCCCCATGGCTCACAGGAAGCCCCATGGCTCACAGGTAGCCCTGTTGCTCACAGGTAGCCCCATTGCTCACAGGTAGCCCCATTGCTCACAGGAAGCCCCATGGCTCACAGGTAACCCCATTGATCACAGGTAGCCCCATTGTTCACAGGTAGCCCCATTGCTCACAGGTAGCCGCCTTGCTCCCAGGTAGCCCCATTGTTCACAGGTAGCCCCCTTGCTCACAGGTAGCCCCCTTGCTCCCAGGTAGCCCCATTGTTCACAGGTAGTCCAATTGCTCACAGGTAGCCCCTTTGTTCACAGGTAGCCCATTGTTCACAGGTAGCCCCATTGCTCGCAGGTAGCCGCCTTGCTCCCAGGTAGCCCCATTTCTCACAGATAGCCACATTGTTCACAGGTAGCCCCGTTGTTCACTGATAGCCCCATTGATCACAGGAAGCCCCTTGGCTCACAGGTAACCCCATTGATCACAGGTAGCCCCCTTGCTCACAGCTAGCCCTATTGCTCTCAGGTAGCCCTGTTGCTCACAGGTAGCCCCATTGCTCACAGGTAACCCCATTGATCACAGCTAGCCCCATTGCTCACAGGTAGCCCTATTGCTCACAGCTAGCCCCCTTGCTCACAGGTAGCCCCATTGTTCACAGGTAGCCCCTTGCTCACAGGTAGCCCCTTTGTTCACAGGTAGCCCATTGCTCACAGGGAGCCCCGTTGCTCACAGGTAGCCCCCTTGCTCACAGGTAGCCCCCTTGCTCACAGGTAGCCCCTTGCTCACAGGTAGCCCCTTTGTTCACAGGTAGCCCATTGCTCACAGGAAGCCCCATTGCTCACAGGTAGCCCCCTTGCTCACAGGTAGCCCCCTTGCTCACAGGTAACCCCATTGATCACAGGTAACCCCATTGCTCACAGGTAGTCCCATTGTTCACAGGTAGCCCCATTGCTCACAGGTAGCTCCATTGCTCACAGGTAGCGCCATTGCTCACAGGAAGCCCCTTGGCTCACAGGTAACCCCATTGATCACAGGTAGCCCCCTTGCTCACAGCTAGCCCTGTTGCTCACAGGAAGCCCCATGGCTCACAGGTAGCCCCTTTGTTCACAGGTAGCCCATTGCTCACAGGTAGCCCCGTTGCTCACAGGTCGACCCTTGCTCACAGGTAGCCCCATTGATCACAGGTAGCCCCATTGCTCACAGGTAGCCTCATTGCTCACAGGTAGCCCCATTGATCACAGGTAGCCCCATTGCTCACAGGTAGACCCTTGCTCACAGGTAGCCCCATTGATCACAGGTAGCCCCATTGTTCACAGGTAGCCCCATTGATCACAGGTAGCGCCATTGCTCACAGGAAGCCCCATTGGTCACAGGTAGCCCCATTGTTCACAGGTAGCCCCATTGCTCACAGGAAGCCCCATTGCTCACAGGTAGCCCCACTGCTCACAGGTAGCCCCATTGCTCTCAGGTAGCCCCATTGCTCTCAGGTAGCCCCACTGCTCACAGGTAGCCCCATTGCTCACAGGTAGCCCATTGCTGACAGGTAGCCCCATTGCTCAGGTACAGTTTTGCTGCATTTATTTGATTCCAGGTGGTCTGAGCCTGACCCACTCTGATTTGTACTGGATTGGGCTTTCTCCATTCCGGCTTTGAGATGTGATGGTGACTGAGTCCAGGTCATGACCAACAACGCGAGCTGTCAGTCCCATTACACGGGATGTGTGTGCTGGTTAAACCTGCCCCTCTTCACTCTTCCATCGCTCTCTGCCTTTCTCGGTCTGTATTTGGAATATTTAAAGCTCCCCTCATTGTATATACTCCATATCTTTGCTTCTGTCTGTAATTTCTTTCTGAATTTGTTCCTCCCTCATCCATCCGATGAGCTGGTGGACTCCTCTCCACACTGAGCATTGTAATTGTGTCCTTCCTAGATATGAACACGAGTCAAATAGAATATGTTCCCGTTTTCTCTGGTAGACCCTTTTTTCCAGCACCCCCATGCTTTCCTTAATCATGCTGTCCCCAGCCCTATCCTTGCCTTTCTGTCTTCCCGAACGCTGGGTAACTGCGTTGATTTAACACCTGGTCCGACCCCTCCTTGAGCCAGGTCACCTTTCAGACCATAAGATATCGGAGCAGAAATTCGGCCAATCAGCCCTGCTATTTAATCATGGTTACAGGCACACAACCCTGCAGATGCTGGAATCTAAAGATGGACAGGCAGGAGGCTGGGGGATCACAGCAAGGCAGGCAGCATCAGGGGGGACAGGCAGGAGGCTGGGGGAACACAGCAAGGCAGGCAGCATCAGGAGGGACAGGCAGGAGGCTGGGGGAACACAGCAAGGCAGGCAGCATCAGGGGGGAGAGGCAGGAGGCTGAGGGAACACAGCAAGGCAGGCAGCATCAGGAGGGACAGGCAGGAGGCTGGGGGAACACAGCAAGGCAGGCAGCATCAGGAGGGACAGGCAGGAGGCTGGGAGAACACAGCAAGGCAGGCAGCATCAGGAGGGACAGGCAGGAGGCTGGGGACACAGCAAGGCAGGCAGCATCAGGGGGGACAGGCAGGAGGCTGGGGGTACACAGCAAGGCAGGCAGCATCAGGGGGGACAGGCAGGAGGCTGGGGGTACACAGCAAGGCAGGCAGCATCAGGGGGACAGGCAGGAGGCTGGGGGAACACAGCAAGGCAGGCAGCATCAGGGGGGAGAGGCAGGAGGCTGAGGGAACACAGCAAGGCAGGCAGCATCAGGAGGGACAGGCAGGAGGCTGGGGGAACACAGCAAGGCAGGCAGCATCAGGAGGGACAGGCAGGAGGCTGGGGGAACACAGCAAGGCAGGCAGCATCAGGAGGGACAGGCAGGAGGCTGGGAGAACACAGCAAGGCAGGCAGCATCAGGAGGGACAGGCAGGAGGCTGGGGGAACACAGCAAGGCAGGCAGCATCAGGGGGGACAGGCAGGAGGCTGGGGGAACACAGCAAGGCAGGCAGCATCAGGAGGGACAGGCAGGAGGCTGGGGGAACACAGCAAGGCAGGCAGCATCAGGAGGGACAGGCAGGAGGCTGGGAGAACACAGCAAGGCAGGCAGCATCAGGAGGGACAGGCAGGAGGCTGGGGGAACACAGCAAGGCAGGCAGCATCAGGGGGGACAGGCAGGAGGCTGGGGGAACACAGCAAGGCAGGCAGCATCAGGAGGGACAGGCAGGAGGCTGGGGGAACACAGCAAGGCAGGCAGCATCAGGAGGGACAGGCAGGAGGCTGGGGGAACACAGCAAGGCAGGCAGCATCAGTCTGGTGACCCACTCAGCCTTCGACAGGGGTAATGTCGACAGTCTCCATGGTTACGCTGCCCTCAACTGCAAAGGCCTCAGGCTGCGGGATCCTCCTCGTACCCAGGACAGAGAACAACATGGAGGAATCGAGGGCTGTGGTCACCTTGGAGACCGAGGTCTACAGGTGACCAGAGGGTCTTCCTCCGAGAGGCTGGAACTGTTCATAAACTCCCACTGCAGGAGAGAGCCGGAGAGGGCTGACCTTTGACCTGTGGACCCTGTGCTGAGAATATCACCCCCTTTGAGGCTAGGCCTGTGTTCCTGTGGGTGGGGAGGGGGTTTACGAGACTATAGGTTGGGGCTACAAGCTGTGAGGGTCCCATGGATTGTCAGAGTGAAATGCTGTCAGCTGTCAGGCCCCCTCGAAATCCTCACTTTCTCTCTCAGTGTGGGCAAGGCCTACAGGACAGGCCCCAACGCCGATGCAAAAATAAAGGCCGTGACAAAGGTTCTGTTGTGGAAAGCCTTCTAACCCACACTCAACCACGCGCCCCACAATCCCACTGGGCATCCGGAGATCGTCCCCTCCCCAGCTCAACAACTCCTGCTCCAACGGAACCCCCCTGAATTTCACGCTGCAGTCGTGGGAAGCTCAGGGCGGAGTCACTCCAGGAATAGCTTCGGGTCTTCCTTCCCGAAACGTCGACTCTCCTGATCCTCGGATGCCGCCTGACCTGCTGCGCTTTTCCAGCACCACACTCTGACCTCCAGCATCTGCGGTCCTCACTTTCTCCGAGAGAATTACTGGCGCTAGATAAATGCAGGCTGTGCAGAGATATTGTCATCTGTTTCGCTGTGTGTCAGTGGACCTTGAAGAGAGTCGGCCATGGTATCTTCACTGTATCATGTGACCTGAGGGTGTAGCGGTCTCAGTCACCTGTTCCAGTGTGACATGTTAATGTCTGTAGCTGAATAACTCAGACATTGATGTCCGTGTCCCGAGTACATGGAGATACCAGGAGCTGTAAGGAAACTTTCAACATTATGTCCCAGAAGCTATCCTAAATATTACTTCATCAATAATGCCCTGCATTAACCCGAAGGTGACAACACAGTGAAGGGTAAAGCAACTACTGCTGCTGGGGTTTCTGTTTCTGTCACAAGTGCTGATGAACTACAGGAGGCTGCACCTCTCCTCTGCTCTGCCCATCACAAGGACATTGGCAGCTGCTGAGGTCTGGTCACGTTCAGTGGTTTCCAAGACACTTGTGGTCCTTCTGACTTAACAGCCACCCCCCACACCCCCATCCCCCCACCCTCCCACCCTCCCACACCCCCACCCTCCCATCCCCCCATCCCCCCATCCCCCCACACCCCCATCCCCCCATCCCCCCACCCTCCCCGGCCCCCCACCCTCCCACCCTCCCAACCCCCCACCCCCCACCCTCCAGCCCCAGGGACACAAGGAGCCACTATCTGACAGTATGAGCAAACTAGGAGAAAGCGAGGGCTGCAGGCGCTGGAGATCAGAGCTGAGAGGGTGTTGCTGGAAAAGCACAGCAGGCCAGGCAGCATCCGAGGAGCAGGAGAGTCGACGTTTCGGGCATGAGCCCTTCTTCAGGAATGGAGCAAGTATAAGCACTATCAACAAACTGGCAATGCTGAAGAAACTCAGTTGGTCTGCAGCATCTGTACAGAGAGAGACACAGAGAGAGAGAGAGAGTTAATGTTTCGAGTCAGTGAGCTGGCTCAGGAAGGGTTAGAGCCCACGTGGAAATGGAAAGACTTTCCAGAACTGCAAAGGCTCCCACTCAGAACGAGGATGACAAGGGGACCATTCAGCCCCTTCAGCATGTTGGCCCTTAACTCTCCCTCCCCACCAAGTAAAAACTTTCAACTCGTTCCCCTTCCCGGTGTGAACTTCCTGTTTTTGATTCCCCAGCCGGGGGAGAGAATCTCCCAGGGGCTATCCAATTAAAACCCTTCACTACCTTCTGTTATGATTCCACAAGATTCCCAGGTATTCTCCTGAACTCCAGGGGCTGAAGCTCCAGTTTCACTGACCACTCAGAGCAAGGCAGTGAAGGCGGCTAATAGCATGCTGGCCTTCAGAACAAGAGGGATTGAGTATAGAAGCAACAAGGTCCTTCTGCAGCTATACAGGGCCCTGGTGAGACCACACCTGGAGTATTGTGTGCAGTTCTGGTCTCCAAATTTGAGGAAAGACATTCTGGCTATTGAGGGAGTGCAGCGTAGGTTCACGAGGTCAATTCCTGGAATGGCGGGACTACCTTACACTGAAAGACTGGAGCGACTGGGCTTGTATACCCTTGAGTTTAGAAGACTGAGAGGGGATCTGATTGAGACATATAAGATTATGAAAGGATTGGACACTCTGGCGGCAGGAAACATGTTTCCGCTGATGGGCGAGTGCTGAACCAGAGGACACAGCTTAAAAATACGGGGTAGACCATTTAGGACAGAGATGAGGGGAAACTTCTTCACCCAGAGTGTGGTGGCTGTGTGGAATGCTCTGCCCCAGAGGGCAGTGGAGGCCCAGTCTCTGGATTCATTTAAGAAAGAGTTGGATAGTGCTCTCAAGGATAGTGGGATCAAGGGTTATGGAGATAAGGCAGGAACAGGATACTGATTAAGGATGATCAGCCATGATCATATTGAATGGTGGTGCAGGCTCGAAGGGCAGAATGGCCTACTCCTGCACCTATTGTCTATTCTATTCGCCATCCAGTGAAAACACCCTGTCCTTGCGAGATATCCTTCCTTCGATGTGGAGACCATGGATGTGACCATACAGAACGATCAGCCTGCTCTCACTGAGCAGCCGGACATTGCAGCAAGATCTCCTGGCGTTTCTACTTTAATCACTTTACAATCAGAACTCAGATTTGCCTCCCTCACTGTTTGATGCCCCTGCGAGCTAACCTCCCTGACTGACTTGTGTTCTGTCATTAACGCCTACTCTGGATCTCACTCTCCCCTCTACATCCATTAAGACTCCCTTTGCCTCTCGCTCCATGATCTCGAATCTCCATCACCTTCTCACATTCCCCTGATTTGCTCAGCTGCCCCTTCTCACTTGATCCCCCCACGGTTTAAAACATTGCCACTTCAGTCCTGAAGGAACAGTAAATTGTTCTCAAAACACTGACCAGTGATTTTTGTTGCCGATGTGTTATGTTCTTTCATCAACATTTTCGAGTTTCATGTTTTTTTTAATAGATCTTCTGCCTTTTGATCCTTCAAATGGAAGTGACAGTTGAGAGAAAGTTGAACGATGTCTAAAAGATATCACTACCTGAATGCTTTGCTTGTGTTGCTCAGTGAGAGTCTTCCATGAGGACATTGGATGAATATTCTTTGGTGTTGACGAGGGTGTGGAGAGATCTCACAGAAACATTGAAGACTTTGGAGATCTGTGACAGGGTCAACGCTGACTGTTTGATTGGTCCTGGATGGGTTGGAGTTACTGTCACACACTGGACCGAGAGTGTTCTTCACGAAAGGCAGCAAGGGCTAACTCAGGAAACTATGGGCCAATCAGTCTGACCTCGGGGCTGGGAAAACTATCGGAAACAGTTCCGAGGCACAGATTTTACCTGCATTTGGAGAGGCAGGAACTAATCAACAACAGGTAGCACGGGTTTGTTCGGGGGAGGTCAACATTCGACCAACTTCGAGTCATAGAGATGTACCGCACGGAAACAGACCCTTCGGTCCAACCTATCCATCCCAACCCAATCTAGTCCCACCTGCCAGCACCTGGCCCATATCCCTCCAAACCCTTCCTATTCATATACCCATCCAAATGCCTCTTAAATGTTGTAATTGTACCAGCCTCCTCCACATCCTCTGGCAGCTCATTCCATACACGTACCACCCTCTGCATGAAAAAGTTGCCCCTTAGTGCTCTTTTATACCTTTCCCCTCTCACCCTAAACCTATGCCCCTCTAGTTCTGGACTCCCTGACCCCAGGGAAATTGATAGAATATTTTGAAGAGGTAGCCAGGTGTGTAGATGAGGGCAATGCTTTGATGTAGTCTACTTCGTCTTCAGTAAGTTTTTTGCTAAAGTCCCACATGGGAAACAGCAAAGGTGAAAGCACATGGGATCCAAGGAAATTTTACAAACTGGATCCACAGGAAAGCAGAGAGTGATCGGGAGCTTTTGTGGACAGAGTGGGGTCGCACAGAGGTCAGTGTTGGGTCCCTTCCTGTTTGAGATGATATAAATGACTTAGACTTAAATATAAGAGGGTTGTTCAGTAAATTCACAGCTGAGACAATGATGCAGTAAATAATGAGGAGGATAACCATCATCTACAAGGGGATATGGACAGGCTCCTCAGTGGCAAATGGATTTCAATCTTGATAAATGTGAGGCAGGACTAACATGTCAAGGGAAGACATGATGAGCAGGAGGACCCTGGGAAGCACTCAGGAAGGGTCAGACATGCCTGCGGGTGTATCTACACCAGTCCCTTAAGGTATCAGGACAGGTGGATTTAGTGATTTAGCAGGCAGATGCTATACTTGTCTCTGTAAGGCAAGATGAAGGGCTCATGCCCGAAATGTCGACTCTCCTGTTCCTCGGATGCTGCCTGACCTGCTGCGCTTTTCCAGCAACACATTTTCAGCTGTGATCTCCAGCATCTGCAGTCCTCACTTTCTCCTTCTGTAAGGCAAGGCAGAGGGTTTAAGATCAGGGAGGCTTTGCAGAAACTGTATAAAAATGTTGTTTCAACAACAGCTGGGGTACTGTGATAAATTAAAAACCCCACAACACCAGGTTATAATCCAACAGGGCTAATTGGAAGCACTAGCTTTCGGAGCGACGCTCCTTCATCAGATGGTTGTGGAGAATAAGATTGTAAATACACAGAATTTATAACAAAAGTTTACAGTGTGATGTAATTGAAATTATACATTAAAAAAGACCTGGATTGTTTGTTAAGTCTCTCATCTTTGAGAATGACCACGCTGGTTTCAACTCTTTCAAATGTAACTCGTAAAACATTTTTAAAAGTTACATTCTCAGGTGAACTTTAACAATTAATGTCATGCCAGCCCAGGGTAATGTACAGAAGGTGTGAGGTACCCCCCTCCCACAGGGCACTCACACATTAATTGCACTCACACAGAGCAGCCCACACATGGGGTTAAAACAGGTCGGTGGTTGTTCTTCACCAGCACAGGCTCCATGGGCAAAATGGTTTATTTTCCATGACTCTAGGAGAGGAAATAACTTCACTCAGAGAGTTGGAGATCTCCAGGAGCCTCTGTCCCAGAGGGTCCCCTTTACTCCATTGTAGATAATGTTTAAGGCTGGACTGAGAGAATGTGGAGACCAAGCAGGAGGGTGTCGCTGAAACTCTACAATCAGCCCCCGATTATACTGAACGGTGCAGTCGCCTCGATGACCCACATTGTCATCCTTCTACTGTTCACTGGGTCTGGGCCTGTGCTTGGTCGGGACCAGCGACAAGTTGTGTCGGTCAGAGCTGTCCCACAGCCCTCCACTTGCCTGCTCTGTGGTAGGTCTCACAATCACTCCACAGTCATGGGGGTCTGAAAGCTCACAGAGACCCTCGTGAGTCTAGCAGGAGGAGGGGGAGGTGGGATTGGAGAGGGGACAGAGGGCCAGAGCATCAGGACGATACATGACACCATGCTGCAGCCACCTCCCACCCCACCCAACCACGGGGGGTTCACCGTAGACCACAGCAAAATGGCTTTGCTCAGCTTCCTGCACCGAGGGGGGAGAGATTGGTTACTGTGGAGCACGACTGGGTTATTCACCACCAATACTGAACTACCAAGTTCAGAGAGAGGCTCAGGTGGACAGATTCCTGGACAGTGATCAAGGAGTGAGGGGAGAGGGATGGGGGCTCTATACCCGTGTCACCCCACACTATCATTCCCCACCATATCACTCTGCATTGTATCATTCCAGCCCGCATTACTCAGTATTATAATAATCTGCACAGATTCCTCTGCACATCTGACTAAGAGATGCTGCTGAGGGGAACAGGAGAACAAGGGGCTCCATTTAAAAAGCGTGGAACCTGAGAGATAATCGTCTCTGGTTTACCACCTGCCTCTTGAGCAAATTAGCACAGGGTGAAGGAGATGAAAGCAGGAACTGTGGGGCTCAGGGAGAAATGGCTTCAACTCATGGGACATTGAAAGGAGAGAGTGTTCCAATGGGAGGGGCACATCCCGAATCAGCCTGGGACTAGGATCATGGGGAGTCGTGTCACGAGAGCTGAGGAGAACCAGGTGGGAACTTATCACCAACATGTCTCAGTTACATGGAAAATCGCGGAAAAGTTTAAAGGGGGCTGGTGGGGGTGGGGAGGTGGGGAGGAGGATGGGGGGGTGGAGGTTCAGCAGAGGTTATTAAAGTTTCCTGAACAAGGAATACAATATAAAGAGCGGAACTGAGTCAGGAATCTAACTTCATGAAAGTTAAGGAGACAACTGGGAGATTGGGGGCACTCAACGTAGGACTGAAGGTGTTGCATTAAAATGAATACAGTACACAACACAAGGTAAATAGGCCTGTAGTGCAGAATGAAACGGGACAGAATGGTGTTACAGGTATAACAGGGACACGTTATAATGGCAGGTCTGATATTACGGGGGTAACAGGGACATGTACGATAGAGGGATGGCAGTGAGGGCAGTGCAATGTTCCTCTTGCAACATGTTTGAGGTGAGGGATGCCATATTCGTCCCTGTTGATTACACTTGCAGGAAGTGCACCCATCTCCAGCTCCTCCAAGACCGTGTTAGGGAACTGGAGCTGGAGTTGGATGAACTTAGGATCATTCGGGAGGCAGAGGGGGTCATAGATCAGAGCTTTAGGGAAGTAGTAACTCCAAAGATTGTAGACGGATGGGAGACAGTGAGGGGGAGTGGGAGGAACCAGCCAGTGCAGGGACCCCCTGTGGCCATTCCCCTCAAGAACAAGTATACCGTTTTGGATACTTGTGGGAGGGATGACTTACCAGGGGTAAGCAACGAGGTTCAGGCCTCTGGCACGGAGCCTATCCCCGTTCCACAGAAGGGAAGGGTGGAGAAAGGTAGAGCAATAGTTCTTGGGGACTCGATAGTACGGGACACAGATAGGCGGTTTTGTGGGGGCGACAGAGACTCACGATTGGTATGTTGCCTCCCAGGTGCAAGAGTACGTGACGTCTCTGATCGTGTTTTCCGGGTCCTTAAGGGGGAGCAGCCCCAGATCGTGGTCCACGTTGGCACCAACGACATAGGTAGGAAGAGGGATGAGGATGTCAGGCAGGCTTTCAGGGAGCTAGGTTGGAAGCTCAGAGTTAGAACGAACAGAGTTGTTGTCTCTGGTTTGTTACCCGTGCCCCGTGATAGAGAGTCGAGGAATAGGGAGAGAGAACAATTAAATGCGTGGCTACAGGGATGGTGCAGGAGGGGGGATTCCGGTTTCTGGACAACTGGGGTTCTTTCTGGGGAAGGTGGGACCTCTATAAACAGGATGGTCTACATCTGAACCTGAGGGGCACCAGTATCCTTGGGGGGAGGTTTGCTAGTGCTCTTTGGGAGGGTTTAAACTAACACTGCAGGGGCATGGGAACCTAGACTGTAGCTTTAGGGTGCAGGACCTGGAGTGTAGGGAGGTTAGGAACATGGCATCGATCTCGAAGGAGGGTGCCTGTAAACAGGAAGGTGGCTTGAAGTGTGTATACTTCAATGCTAGAAGTATGCGAAATAAGGTAGGTGAACTTGCAGCGTGGGTTGGTACCTGGGACTTCGATGTCGTGGCCATTACAGAGACATGGGTAGAACAGGGACAGGATTGGCTGTTGCAGGTTCCAGGGTTTAAATGTTTTAGTAGGGTCAGAGCTGGGGGTAAAAGAGGGGGAGGTGTGGCATTGCTTGTCAAAGATAGTATTACAGCGGTGGAAAGGATGATGGATGAAGACTCGCCATCTGAGGTAGTTTGGGCTGAGGTTAGAAATAGGAAAGGTGAGGTCACCCTGTTAGGAGTTTCCTACAGGCCTCCTAATAGTCCTAGAGACGTAGAAGAAAGGATTGCGAGGATGATTCAGGAGAAGAGTGAAAGTAATCGGGTGGTTGTTATGGGGGACTTTAACTTCCCAGATATTGACTGGGAGAGCTATAGCTCGAGTACGTTAGATGGGTCGGTGTTTGTCCAATGTGTGCAGGAGGGTTTCCTGACACAATATGTAGACAGGCCAACAAGAGGTGAGGCCATTCTGGATTTGGTTCTGGGTAACGAACCAGGCCAGGTGTTAGACTTGGAGGTAGGTGAGCACTTTGGGGACAGTGACCACAACTCGGTGACTTTTACTCTAGTGATGGAGAGGGATAAGTGTGCACTGCAGGGCAAGGGTTATAGCTGGGGGCAGGGAAATTATGATGCAGTGAGGCATGGCTTAGGATGCGTGGCTTGGAAAAATATGTGGAGCTTGTTCAAGGAGCAGCTACTGAGTGTCCTTGATAAGTATGTACCTGTCAGGCAGGGAGGAAAAGGTTGTGTGAGGGAGCCGTGGTTTAATAAGGAATTGGAATCCCTTGTTAAAGGGAAGAGGTCGGCCTATGTAAAGATGAGGCGTGAAGGTTCAATTGGGGCGATTGAGAGTTATAAGGTAGCCAGGAAGGATCTAAAGAGAGAGCTAAGAGCAGCAAGGAGGGGACATGAAAAGTCCTCAGTTGGTAGGATTAGGGAAAACCCAAAGGCTTTCTATTGTATGTCAGGAATAAAAGAATGACTAGGGTAGGAATAGGTCCAGTCAAGGATAGTAGTGGGAAGTTGTGTGTGGAGGCTGAAGAGATTGGAGAGACACTGAATGAATACTTTTCGTCAGTATTCACTCAGGAACAGGACATTGTGGCTGATGTGAATATTGAGTCACAATTAATTAGAATGGATGGCTTTGAGGTATGTAGGGAAGAGGTGTTGGAAATTCTGGAAGGGGTGAAAATAGTTAAGTCCCCTGGGCCTGATGGCATTTATCCTAGGATTCTCTGGGAAGCAAGGGAGGAGATTGCAGAGCCATTGGCCTTGATTTTTATGTCCTCGTTGTCTACAGGAATAGTGCCAGAAGACTGGAGGATAGCAAATGTGGTTCCCTTGTTCAAGAAGGGAAGTAGGGATAACCCTAGTAACTATAGGCCGGTGAGTCTCACTTCTGTTGTGGGCAAAGTCTTAGAGAGAATTGTAAGGGATAGGATTTATGAACATCTGGATAGGAATAATGTGATCAAGGATAGTCAGCATGGTTTTGTGAAGGGCAGGTCGTGCCTCACAAACCTTATTGAATTCTTTGAGAAGGTGACTAAGGAGGTGGACGAGGGTAAAGCAGTAGATGTAGTGTATATGGATTTTAGTAAGGGGTTTGATAAGGTTCCCCATGGTAGGCTACTGCAAAAAATACAGAGGTATGGCATTGAGGGTGAGTTGGAGGTTTGGATTAGGAATTGGCTGGCTGGAAGGAGACAGAGGGTAATAGTTGATGGTAAAGGTTCATCTTGGAGTGCAGTTACTAGCGGTGTTCCGCAAGGATCCGTTTTAGGACCATTGCTGTTTGTCATTTTTATAAATGACCTGGAGGAGGGGCTAGAAGGTTGGGTGAGCAAGTTTGCGGATGATACGAAAGTCGGTGGAATTGTTGACAGTGAGGAAGGATGTGGCAGGTTACAGCGGGATTTAGATAAGCTGCAGAGCTGGGCAGAAAGGTGGCAAATGGAGTTCAATGTAGCTAAGTGTGAAGTGATTCACTTTGGTAAGAGTAACAAGAAGATGGGGTACTGGGCTAATGGTCGGATACTTGGTAGTGTGGATGAGCAGAGGGATCTTGGTGTCCATGTACACAGATCTCTGAAAGTTGCCACCCAGGTAAATAGTGCTGTGAGGAAGGCATATGGTGTACTGGGCTTTATTGGGAGAGGAATTGAGTTCCGGAGTCCTGGGGTCATGTTGCAGTTGTATAAGACTCTGGTGCGGCCGCATCTGGGGTATTGTGTGCAGTTTTGGTCGCCATACTATAGGAAGGATGTGGAGGCATTGGAACGGGTGCAGAGGAGGTTTACCAGGATGTTGCCTGGTATGGTAGAAAGATCATAAGAGGAAAGGCCGAGGCACTTAGGGCTGTTCTCATTGGAGAAAAGAAGGTTTAGGGGTGACTTGATAGAGGTGTACAAGATGATTCAGGGTTTAGATAGGGTTGACCATGAGAACCTTTTTCCACGTATGGAGTCAGCTGTTACGAAGGGGCATAGCTTTAAATTAAGGGGTGGTAGGTATCGGACAGGTGTTAGGGATAGATTCTTTACTCAGTGAGTCGTGAGTTCATGGAATGCCCTGCCAGTAGCAGTGGTGGACTCTCCCTCTTTATGGGCATTTAAACGGGCATTGGATAGGCATATGGAGGATAGTGGGCTAGTGTAGGTTAGGTGGGCTTGGATCGGCGCAACATCGAGGGCCGAAGGGCCTGTACTGTGCTGTATTTTTCTATGTTCTATGTTCTATGTTATAATGGCGGGTATGATATTACAGGTATAACAGGGGTATGTTATAATAGCAGGTATGATATTACAGGTATAACAGGGGCATGTTATAATGGCGGGTATGATATTACAGGTATAACAGGGGCATGTTATAATGGCAGGTATGATATTACAGGTATAACAGGGGCATGTTATAATGGCAGGTATGATATTACAGGTATAACAGGGACATGTTATAATAGCAGGTATGATATTACAGGTATAACAGGGGCATGTTATAATGGCAGGTATGATATTACAGGTATAACAGGGGCATGTTATAATAGCAGGTATGATATTACAGGTATAACAGGGGCATGTTATAATGGCGGGTATGATATTACAGGTGTAACAGGGGCATGTTATAATGGTAGGTATGATATTACAGGTATAACAGGGGCATGTTAGAATGGCGGGTATGATATTACAGGTATAACAGGGGCATGTTATAATGGCGGGTATGATATTACAGGTAGACAAAAGACAATAGGTGCAGGAGTAGGCCATTCTGCCCTTTGAGCCTGCACCACCATTCAATATGATCATGGCTGATCATTCCTAATCAGTATCCTGTTCCTGCCTTATCTCCATAACCCTTGATTCCACTATCTTTGAGAGTTCTATCCAACTCTTTCTTAAATGAATCCAGAGACTGGGCCTCCACTGCCCTCTGGGACAGAGCATTCCACACAGCCATAACTCTCTGGGTGAAGAAGTTTCTCCTCATCTCTGTCCTAAATGGTCTACCCTGTATTTTTAAGCTATGTCCTCTGGCTCGGGCCTCACCCATCAGCAGAAACATGATTCCTGCCTCCAGAGTGCCCAATCCTTTCATAATCTTATATGTCTCAATCAGATACCCTCTCAGTCTTCTAAACTCAAGGATATACAAGCCCAGTCGCTTCAGTCTTTCAGCGTAAGGTAATCCTGCCATTCCAGGAATTGACCTCGTGAACTATGCTGCACTCCCTCAATAGCCAGAATGTCTTTCCTCAAATTGGAGACCAGAACTGCACACAGTACTCCAGGTGTGGTCTCACCAGGGCCCTGTACAGCTGCAGAAGCACCTCTTTGCTTCTATACTCAATCCCTCTTGTTATGAAGGCCAGCATGCTATTAGCCTTCTTCACTACCTGCTGTACCTGCATGCTTGCCTTCATTGACTGGTGTACAAGAACACCCAGATCTCTCTGTACTGTCCCTTTACCTAAATTAATTCCATTGAGGTAGTAATCTGCCTTCCTGTTCTTGCCACCAAAGTGGATAACCATACAGTTATCCACATTAAACTTCATCTGCCATGCATCTGCCCACTCACCTAACTTGTCCAGGTCACCCTGTAATCTCCTAACATCCTCATCACATTTCACCCTGCCACCCAGCTTTGTATCATCAGCAAATTTGCTAATGTTATTACTAATACCATCTTCTATATCATTAACATACATTGTAAAAAGCTGCGGTCCCAGCACTGATCCCTGCGGTACCCCACTGGTCACTGCCTGCCATTCCAAAATGGAGCCGTTTATCACTACCCTTTGTTTCCTATCAGCCAACCAATTTTCAATCCAATCTAGTACTTTGTCCCCAATACCATGCGCCCTAAGTTTACTCACTAACCTCCTACGTGGGACTTTATCAGAAGCTTTCTGAAAGTCCAGGTACACTACATCTACTGGATCTCCCTCGTCCATCTTCAGAGTTACATCCTCAAAAAACTCCAGAAGATTAGTCAAGCACAATTTCCCCTTCATAAATCCATGCTGACTCTGTCCTATCCTGTTACTACTATCCAGATGTGCTGTAATCTCATCCTTTATAATAGACTCCAGCATCTTTCCCACCACTGAGGTCAGACTAACTGGTCTATAATTTCCTGCTTCCTCTCTCCCACCTTTCTTCAAAAGTGGTATAACATTAGCCACTCTCCAATCCTCAGGTACCAATCCCGAATCTATCGAATTCTGGAAAATAATTACCAACGCATCCACGATTTCCTGAGCCACCTCCTTCAGTACCCTGGGATGTAGACCATCAGACCCTGGGGACTTATCAACCTTCAACAGGCCAATGTTATAATGGCAGGTCTGATCCTACAGGTGTAACAGGGGCATGTTATAATGGCAGGTATGATATTACAGGTGTAACAGGGACATGTTATAATGGCAGGTATGATATTACAGGTATAACAGGGGCATGTTATAATGGCGGGTATGATATTACAGGTATAACAGGGACATGTTATAATGGCAGGTATGATATTACAGGTATAACAGGGGCATGTTATAATGGCGGGTATGATATTACAGGTATATCAGGGACATGTTATAATGGCAGGTATGATATTACAGGTATAACAGGGACATGTTATAATGGCGGGTATGATATTACAGGTATAACAGGGGCATGTTATAATGGCGGGTATGATATTACAGGTATAACAGGGACATGTTATAATAGCAGGTATGATATTACAGGTATAACAGGGACATGTTATAATGGCGGGTATGATATTACAGGTATAACAGGGACATGTTATAATGACAGGTATGATATTACAGGTATAACAGGGCCATGTTATAATGGCAGGTCTGATATTACAGGTATAACAGGGGCATGTTATAATGGCGGGTATGATATTACAGGTATAACAGGGACATGTTATAATAGCAGGTATGATATTACAGGTATAACAGGGACATGTTATAATGACAGGTATGATATTACAGGTATAACAGGGGCATGTTATAATGACGGGTACGATATTACAGGTATAACAGGGACATGTTATAATGGCAGGTATGATATTACAGGTATAACAGGGGCATGTTATAATGGCGGGTACGATATTACAGGTATAACAGGGACATGTTATAATGACAGGTATGATATTACAGGTATAACAGGGGCATGTTATAATGACGGGTACGATATTACAGGTATAACAGGGACATGTTATAATGACAGGTATGATATCACAGGTATAACAGGGGCATGTTATAATGGCGGATATGATATTACAGGTATAACAGGGACATGTTATAATGGCAGGTATGATATCACATTTGGGAATGGGCGATCTTGCCGTATTTGTATGAAATTATATCAAAACAATGTCAATATGTGATGTAAAATCAGGAGGGGTTGGAATTTTTTGAGGGTGGATTTGAAAAACAGCAACAAATATTTGTGTTGAATGGGAGTTGTGTGATGGCCCTCAAGCAGTCGTCACGGTGTGGGTAAGAAAATAACTCAGGCCAGGGAATAGTCGGACAGGTCCCATTACAAATACCAGGGGGGCCTTCAATATGCAGATGGTCTTGGGAAATCCGGCTGATAGCACAATTCTGAGAATCTCTATGAGATGGATGTTTTTGGGGGGCAGCTTGTGTTAGAGCCCATTAGGGGCAAGTTTGGATTTGGTGATGGGGAAAGAGGCAGACTTGATTAGGAACCTCTCAGCATCAGTGACCACGATACGATGGAATTGACCCTGCAGTTTGAGAGGGAGAAGCTGGAATCCGATCTTACAACTGAGTACAGGTCACCTCCCGAGACATGAGGGGAGAGCTGGTCACAACTTGTTGGAAGGGGACTGCAGCATGGAAGTGAGTGGAGCAGCAATAGCGGGAGTTTCTGGGGGATAATTCGGGAGGCACACCAGAAATTCATCCCAAAGTCGAAAAACATACTCGGGGTAGGATGAGGCAACTACAGAGGGTGAGTGAATTCAGGGACAGAATAAAGATCAAAGGAGAAACATACAATGTGGTGAAGATGAGAGGGAAGCCAGAGTGTTGGCGATCCTTTCATAACCAGCAAGAGGATAACTTACAAAAAACAAATCGATGAGTTGACAGGAGATGAAAAGTGAGATTTGACTATCTAGTAAGATCAAGGAAAATGGCAGGGGTTTTTTGGGGGGTATCTAAAAGATCAGAGTGGATATTGGCCCACTGGAAAATGAGACTAGAGAAGTTGTAACAGGAAACAAAGGACTGGCAGAGGAACTGAGTCATTTGTTTGCATCAGTTTTCACGGCCATAGACATTATTAACCTACCAGACCTTCAAGGGAATTGTGGCAGAGGTGAGTGTAGTGTCCAACACTCAGGATAAGGTGCTGGGGAAGCGGAAAGATCTGACTGTGGATAAATCACCCAGACCAGACGGACTACATCCCAGGGTTCGGAAGGAGATAGCTGAGGAAATTGCAGAGGCATTAGTGGTTATCTTTCAGGAACCATTGGTGTCAGGGAGGGTCCCAGAGGCTGATGTAACAAGGTCCTTTCCCTGGGGTGGGGGAGTCCAGAACTAGAGGGCATAGGTTTAGGGTGAGAGGGGAAAGATATAAAAGAGACCTAAGGGATAACTTTTTCACACAGAGGGTGGTACGTGTGTGGAATGAGCTGCCAGAGGAAGTGGTGGAGGCTGGTACAATTGCAACATTTAAAAGGCATCTGGATGGGTATATGAACAGGAAGGGTTTGGAGGGATATGGGCCGGGTGCTGGCAGGTGGGACTAGATTGGGTTGGGATATCTGGTCAGCATGGATGGGTTGGACCGAAGGGTCTGTTTCCATTCCTCTATGACCTGGTTAAGAATGGAGCGAGAGAGAAGACAGGAAACCCCCAGCTGATTACCCGGACCTCAGTCTTTGGGAAGGTTTAGGAGGCCATTTTTAAGGACGAGATTGAAAAATACTTGGAAGTGCAAGGCTGAGTCAGCACACCTTCGGAAAGGAGAGTGGGAAAGTGTGGCACTGGAAAAGCCCAGCAGGTCAGGCAGCATCCGAGGAGCAGGAGAATCGACGTTTTGGGCATAGGCCCTTCATCAGGGGGTCAAGGGGAGGTCAAGTCTGACAAACCTGATAAGAATTCTTTGAGGAGATAACAAGCAAGTGGATGTGATCTGTGTGGATACCCAGAAGGCCTTTGACAAGTTGCTGCACAGGGGCCTGCTCATGGTGTTAGGGGCAAGGTACCGGTATGGATCGAGGGTGGGCTGACTGGCCGCAGGCAGAGAGTGGGGATAAAGGGGTCTTTCTTCTGGATGGGGAGGCTGTGAGTTCCACAGGGGGTCAGTGTTGGGACCACCATTATTCAGGTGATACCCGAACGAGCTGGGTGAGTGAACGGGGTTTGCAGATGACTCAAGGACAGCTGGAGAGACAGGGAGTGCTGAGGAACTGGGGAGAACTGCAGAGGATTCAGGCAAGGAGGGGGAGATGGGATACGAGGTGGGGTAGTGTGAGGTTACACACTTTGGTTGGAAGGTTGGTGGAATAGAATATTTTCTGAACGGGGAGATCTGAGTCACAAAGGGTCTTCGGAGCCTGAGTTCAAGCTTCTCTCAGGGTTCAGGTGCCATCCATATGGAGAATACAAGGCCGGGGGTGTACTGCTGAGGCTGTATGAGGCTCTGGTCAGACTGCAGTGGGAATACTGTGGGCCCTGTATCTGAGGAAGAATGTGCTCATGTTGGAGGGCAGGTTCTCAAAGAGTCTGATAAGAATGACCTCGGGAGCAAAGGACGTGTCACATGAGGAGTGACTGGGGACTCTTGGTCTGGACTCGATGGAGTTTGGAACGATGGGAGGGGGGGGGAAGAGTCTAACTGAAACTTTACTGAGAGGCCTGGATAGAGGGGACATGGGGAAGATGTTGCCACGGGCGGGAGATACTGGGAACCCGACGGCACAGCCTCAGGGCGAAGGGGCGACTCTTTACATCCGAGATGAGGGGGAATTTCTTCAGCCCGAGGGTGAGGAATCTGTGGAAGTAACGACCGCAGAGGGTTACGGAGGGCAGGTCATAGAGTGGGTTTAAGACCGAAATGGACAGGTTTGAGATTGTTAAAGGGACAAAGGGTTATTGTTGGGGGGGGGGAGGTGAAGGCAGAGAATGGGAAGCACATCACTCATCGAATGGAGGAGCAGACTCAAAGGGCCGAACGGCCTGAGCCTGCTCCTATCTCAGTACGGGGAGAAAGTGAGGTCTGCAGATGCTGGAGATCAGAGCTGAAAATGTGATGCTGGAAAAGCGCAGCAGGTCAGGCAGCATCCAAGGAGCAGGAGAATCGACGTTTCGGGTACAAGCCCTTCCTGATCATTCCTGATGAAGGGCTTGTGCCCGAAACGTCGAATTTCCTGCTCCTCGGATGCTGCCTGACCTGCTGTGCTTTTCCAGCAACACATTTTCAGCTGCTATCTCAGTACGGTCTTATTGTTGGATACTCCTCTGTTGTGTGGATCCTATTGCATCCTGCATTAACGCTCACATTGTGCTGACCAGTGTCTCCGCACACGCCACTCGGTGCTCCTCTGTGGTCAGTCCGACCAGCCGACACAGCGGCCCCCTCCCTCCCTCCCTCTATCCTCCCCTCCCTCCTTCCCTGTACCTCCTTGCCTCTGGCCGTCCCTCGCGTCTTTCCCCTCTGTTTGACCCGTCTGTACCCCACACACCTCTCCCTCTCCTGACCCCTTCCCCTCCCTCTCCAGGTGAAGGAGCAGGGAGGGGTTCCGGGACAAGACACGGCCGTCCTGTGAGAGTTCGGCCAAACTACTAAGAGGCAAACTACGGTCGCTATAGCAACTGGCCACAAAGAACAGGGATCACGTGGCAGCTGGAGAGCTGAGAGCAGGAGGGACTATCAGAGAGAGCTCAAAGAACAAAATGGAGTTTGCCGGCTAACTTTAGAGAGAAGGCCGGGGTAGGGGGGAGGGGGGGGAAGAGGGAGAGAGAGAGAGAGAGAGAGAGAGAGGCAAAGTGAGAGAGAGAGAGAGAGAGGGAAGCAGCTGGCAGTGGGGGAAGGAAAGAGAGAGAGAGTGTACAGGGAAGGGCAGGGAGGGCAGGGTGGGGGAGGAGAGACGAATGAGAGGTGGAAGGAGAGAAAGGCAGAAGAAAAGGCAGCAACATTGGAGGAAACAAGGAAGGAGCGACAGTGGGGGTGGGCGGAGGAGAGATGGAAGGTTAGACCAAGACCCGAGAGCAGACGGAGGGCTCTCCAGAGTACTTTGTGAGTGACAGGGAGCGATCGCTAAGGCCTGTGTCGCTGGGAAGTCCTCCGTTAGTGACACCGCCTGTTCACAGTAAGTACAGCTGTTCATCCTCTGACAGGGGAAGTGGATCTCACACACACCAACTGAGAGCTCGCGAGAGGACAGTCAGTGTTCATCGCCACCCTGCACCCAGATACAGCACAGTGCTGTCTGTACACACACCCCCGAGACCCACCATCACCCCCCACCCTGACCCTGACCCGACACCCAGACACAGCACAGTGCTGTCTGTACACACACACACCCCAGACCCTCCATCACCCCCCACCCTGACCCTGACCCGACACCCAGACACAGCACAGTGCTGTCTGTACACACACCCACGAGACCCACCATCACCCCCCACCCTGACCCTGACCCGACACCCAGACACAGCACAGTGCTGTCTGTACACACACCCACGAGACCCACCATCACCCCCACCCTGACCCTGACCCTACACCCAGACACAGCACAGTGCTGTCTGTACACACACCCCCGAGACCCTCCATCACCCCCCACCCTGACCCTGACCCGACACCCAGACACAGCACAGTGCTGTCTGTACACACACCCCCGAGACCCACCATCACCCCCCACCCTGACCCTGACCCTACACCCAGACACAGCACAGTGCTGTCTGTACACACACCCACGAGACCCACCATCACCCCCACCCTGACCCTGACCCTACACCCAGACACAGCACAGTGCTGTCTGTACACACACACACCCCCGAGACCCTCCATCACCCCCCACCCTGACCCTGACCCGACACCCAGACACAGCACAGTGCTGTCTGTACACACACCCCCGAGACCCACCATCACCCCCCACCCTGACCCTGACCCGACACCCAGACACAGCACAGTGCTGTCTGTACACACACACACCCCAGACCCTCCATCACCCCCACCCTGACCCTGACCCTATAACCCAGACACAGCACAGTGCTGTCTGTACACACACACACCCCAGACCCTCCATCACCCCCCACCCTGACCCTGACCCGACACCCAGACACAGCACAGTGCTGTCTGTACACACACACACCCCAGACCCTCCATCACCCCCACCCTGACCCTGACCCGACACCCAGACACAGCACAGTGCTGTCTGTACACACACACACCCCAGACCCTCCATCACCCCCCACCCTGACCCTGACCCGACACCCAGACACAGCACAGTGCTGTCTGTACACACACACACCCCAGACCCTCCATCACCCCCACCCTGGCCCTGACCCTGTAACCCAGACACAGCACAGTGCTGTCTGTACACACACACACCCCAGACCCTCCATCACCCCCACCCTGACCCTGACCCTGTAACCCAGACACAGCACAGTGCTGTCTGTACACACACACACCCCAGACCCTCCATCACCCCCACCCTGACCCTGACCCTATAACCCAGACACAGCACAGTGCTGTCAGTACACACACACACCCCAGACCCTCCATCACCCCCCACCCTGACCCTGACCCTACACCCAGACACAGCACAGTGCTGTCTGTACACACACACACCCCCAGACCCTCCATCACCCCCCACCCTGACCCTGACCCTACACCCAGACACAGCACAGTGCTGTCTGTACACACACACCCCCAGACCCTCCATCACCCCCCACCCTGACCCTGACACTGCACCCAGACACAGCACAGTGCTGTCTGTACACACACACACCCCCAGACCCTCCATCACCCCACACCCTGACCCTGACCCTGCACTCAGACGCAGCACAGTGCTGTCTGTACACACACCCCCCAGACCCACCATCACCCCCCATCCTGACCCTGACCCTACACCCAGACACAGCACAGTGCTGTCTGTACACACACACACCCCCAGACCCTCCATCACCCCCACCCTGACCCTGACCCTGCACCCAGACACAGCACAGTGCTGTCTGTACACACACCCCCCAGACCCACCATCACCCCCCACCCTGACCCTGACCCTACACCCAGACACAGCACAGTGCTGTCTGTACACACACACACCCCCAGACCCTCCATCACCCCGACCCTGACCCTGACCCTGCACCCAGACACAGCACAGTGCTGTCTGTACACACACCCCTCAGACCCTCCATCACCCCAACCCTGACCCTGACCCTGCCCCCAGACACAGCACAGTGCTGTCTGTACACACACCCCCCAGACCCTCCATCACCCCCCACCCTGGCCCTGACCCTACACCCAGACACAGCACAGTGCAATCTGTACACACACCCCCAAGACCCTCCATCAACCCCCACCCTGACCCTGACCCTACACCCAGACACAGCACAGTGCTGTCTGTTCACAGACACCCCCCAGACACTCCATCACCCACCACCCTGACCCTGACCCTGCACCCAGACGCAGCACAGTGCTGTTTGTACACACACCCCCCAGACCCTCCATCACCCCCCACCCTGACCCTGACCCTACACCCAGACACAGCACAGTGCTGTCTGTACACACACACCCCAGACCCTCCATCACCCCACAGCCTGACCCTGACCCTGCACCCAGACACAGCACAGTGCTGTCTGTACACACACACACCCCAGACCCTCCATCACCCCACACCCAGACCCTACACCCAGACACAGCACTGTGCTGTCTGTACACACACACCCCCAGCCCCACCATCACCCCCACCCTGACCCTGACCCGACACCCAGACACAGCACAGTGCTGTCTGTACACACACTCCCCCAGCCCCTCCATCACCCCCACCCTGACCCTGACCCGACACCCAGACACAGCACAGTGCTGTCTGTACACACACACCCCCCACACCCTCCATCACCCCCCACCCTGACCCTGACCCTACACCCAGACACAGCACAGTGCTGTCTGTACACACACACCCCCCAGACCCTCCATCACCCCCCACCCTGACCCTGACCCTACACCCAGACGCAGCACAGTGCTGGCTGTAAACACACACCCCCCAGACCCTCCATCACCCCCCACCCTGACCCTGACCCTACACCCAGACACAGCACAGTGCTGTCTGTTCACAGACACCCCCCAGACCCTCCATCACGCCCCACCCTGACCCTGACCCTGCACCCAGACACAGCACAGTGCTGTCTCTTCACAGACACCCCCCAGACCCTCCATCACCCCCCACCCTTACCCTGACCCTGCACCCAGACACAGCACAGTGCTGTCTGTACACACACCCCCCAGACCCTCCATCACCCACCACCCTGACCCTGACCCTGCACCCAGACGCAGCACAGTGCTGTCTGTACACACACCCCCCAGGCCCTCCATCACCCCCCACCCTGACCCTGACCCTACACCCAGACACAGCACAGTGCTGTCTGTACACACACACCCCAGACCCTCCATCATCCCACAGCCTGACCCTGACCCTGCACCCAGACACAGCACAGTGCTGTCTGTAAACACACCCCCCAGACCCTCCATCACCCCACACCCAGACCCTACACCCAGACACAGCACAGTGCTGTCTGTACACACACACCCCCAGCCCCACCATCACCCCCACCCTGACCCTGACCCGACACCCAGATACAGCACAGTGCTGTCTGTACACACACACCCCCCACACCCTCCATCACGCCCCACCCTGACCCTGACCCTGCACCCAGACACAGCACAGTGCTGTCTGTACACACACCCCAGACCCTCCATCACCCCCCACCCTGACCCTGCCCCTGCCCCCAGACACAGCACAGTGCTGTCTGTACACACACACCCCCCACACCCTCCATCACCCCCCACCCTGACCCTGACCCTGCACCCAGACATTGCACAGTGCTGTCTGTACACACACACACCCACAGACCCTCCATCACCCCCCACCCTGACCCTGACCCTACACCCAGACACAGCACAGTGCTGTCTGTACACACACACCCCCCACACCCTCCATCACCCCCCACCCTGACCCTGACCCTGCACCCAGACATTGCACAGTGCTGTCTGTACACACACACACCCCCAGACCCTCCATCACCCCCCACCCTGACCCTGACCCTACACCCAGACACAGCACAGTGCTGTCTGTACACACACACACCCCCAGACCCTCCATCACCCCCCACCCTGACCCTGACCCTACACCCAGACACAGCACAGTGCTGTCTGTACACACACACACACCCAGACCCTCCATCAACCCCCACCCTGACCCTGACCCTGCACCCAGACGCAGCACAGTGCTGTTTGTACACACACCCCCCAGACCCTCCATCACCCCCCACCCTGACCCTGACCCTACACCCAGACACAGCACAGTGCTGTCTGTACACACACACCCCAGACCCTCCATCACCCCACAGCCTGACCCTGACCCTGCACCCAGACACAGCACAGTGCTGTCTGTACACACACCCCCCAGACCCTCCATCACCCCACACCCAGACCCTACACCCAGACACAGCACTGTGCTGTCTGTACACACACACCCCCAGCCCCACCATCACCCCCACCCTGACCCTGACCCGACACCCAGACACAGCACAGTGCTGTCTGTACACACACTCCCCCAGCCCCTCCATCACCCCCACCCTGACCCTGACCCGACACCCAGACACAGCACAGTGCTGTCTGTACACACACACCCCCCACACCCTCCATCACCCCCCACCCTGACCCTGACCCTACACCCAGACACAGCACAGTGCTGTCTGTACACACACACCCCCCAGACCCTCCATCACCCCCCACCCTGACCCTGACCCTACACCCAGACGCAGCACAGTGCTGGCTGTAAACACACACCCCCCAGACCCTCCATCACCCCCCACCCTGACCCTGACCCTACACCCAGACACAGCACAGTGCTGTCTGTTCACAGACACCCCCCAGACCCTCCATCACGCCCCACCCTGACCCTGACCCTGCACCCAGACACAGCACAGTGCTGTCTCTTCACAGACACCCCCCAGACCCTCCATCACCCCCCACCCTGACCCTGACCCTGCACCCAGACACAGCACAGTGCTGTCTGTACACACACCCCCCAGACCCTCCATCACCCCCCACCCTGACCCTGACCCTGCACCCAGACGCAGCACAGTGCTGTCTGTACACACACCCCCCAGACCCTCCATCACCCCCCACCCTGACCCTGACCCTACACCCAGACACAGCACAGTGCTGTCTGTACACACACACCCCAGACCCTCCATCACCCCACAGCCTGACCCTGACCCTGCACCCAGACACAGCACAGTGCTGTCTGTAAACACACCCCCCAGACCCTCCATCACCCCACACCCAGACCCTACACCCAGACACAGCACAGTGCTGTCTGTACACACACACCCCCAGCCCCACCATCACCCCCACCCTGACCCTGACCCTGCACCCAGACACAGCACAGTGCTGTCTGTACACACACCCCAGACCCTCCATCACCCCCCACCCTGACCCTGCCCCTGCCCCCAGACACAGCACAGTGCTGTCTGTACACACACACCCCCCCACACCCTCCATCACCCCCCACCCTGACCCTGACCCTGCACCCAGACATTGCACAGTGCTGTCTGTACACACACACACCCCCAGACCCTCCATCACCCCCCACCCTGACCCTGACCCTACACCCAGACACAGCACAGTGCTGTCTGTACACACACCCCCCCCACACCCTCCATCACCCCCCACCCTGACCCTGACCCTGCACCCAGACATTGCACAGTGCTGTCTGTACACACACACACCCCCAGACCCTCCATCACCCCCCACCCTGACCCTGACCCTACACCCAGACACAGCACAGTGCTGTCTGTACACACACACACCCCCAGACCCTCCATCACCCCCCGCCCTGACCCTGACACTGCACCCAGACACAGCACAGTGCTGTCTATACACACACACACCCCCAGACCCTCCATCACCCCACACCCTGACCCTGACCTGCACTCAGACACAGCACTGTGCTGTCTGTACACACCCCCCAGCCCCTCCATCACCCCCCACCCTGACCCTGACCCTACACCCAGACACAGCACAGTGCTGTCTGTACACACACACACCCCCAGACCCTCCATCAACCCCCACCCTGACCCTGACCCTGCACCCAGACGCAGCACAGTGCTGCCTGTTCACACACCCCCAGACCCTCCATCACCCCCCACCCTGACCCTGACCCTGCACCCAGACACAGCACAGTGCTGTCTGTACACACACCCCCCAGACCCACCATCACCCCCCATCCTGACCCTGACCCTACACCCAGACACAGCACAGTGCTGTCTGTACACACACACACCCCCAGACCCTCCATCACCCCCACCCTGACCCTGACCCTACACCCAGACACAGCACAGTGCTGTCTGTACACACACACACCCCCAGACCCTCCATCACCCCGACCCTGACCCTGACCCTGCACCCAGACACAGCACAGTGCTGTCTGTACACACACACCCCCAGCCCCTCCATCACCCCCACCCTGACCCTGACCCTGCACCCAGACACAGCACAGTGCTGTCTGTACACACACACCCCTCAGACCCTCCATCACCCCAACCCTGACCCTGACCCTGCCCCCAGACACAGCACAGTGCTGTCTGTACACACACCCCCCAGACCCTCCATCACCCCCCACATTGACCCTGACCCTGCACCCAGACACAGCACAGTGATGTCTGTTCACACACACCCCCCACACCCTCGATAACCCCCACCCTGACCCTGACCCTGCACCCAGACACAGCACAGTGCTGTCTGTACACACACCCCCCAGACCCTCCATCACCCCCACCCTGACCCCGACCCTACACCCAGATACAGCACAGTGCTGTCTGTACACACACCCCCCAGACCCTCCATCACCCCCCACCCTGGCCCTGACCCTACACCCAGACACAGCACAGTGCAATCTGTACACACACCCCCCAAGACCCTCCATCACCCCCCACCCTGACCCTGACCCTACACCCAGACGCAGCACAGTGCTGGCTGTAAACACACACCCCCCAGACCCTCCATCACCCCCCACCCTGACCCTGACACTACACCCAGACACAGCACAGTGCTGTCTGTTCACAGACGCCCCCCAGACCCTCCATCACCCCCCACCCTGACCCTGACCCTACACCCAGACACAGCACAGTGCTGTCTGTACACACACCCCCCAGACCCTCCATCACCCCCCACCCTGACCCTGACCCTGCACCCAGACGCAGCACAGTGCTGTCTGTACACACACCCCCCAGACCCTCCATCACCCCCCACCCTGACCCTGACCCTACACCCAGACACAGCACAGTGCTGTCTGTACACACACACCCCAGACCCTCCATCACCCCACAGCCTGACCCTGACCCTGCACCCAGACACAGCACAGTGCTGTCTGTACACACACCCCCTAGACCCTCCATCACCCCACACCCAGACCCTACACCCAGACACAGCACTGTGCTGTCTGTACACACACACCCCCAGCCCCTCCATCACCCCCACCCTGACCCTGACCCGACACCCAGACACAGCACAGTGCTGTCTGTACACACACACCCCCCACACCCTCCATCACCCCCCACCCTGACCCTGACCCTACACCCAGACACAGCACAGTGCAATCTGTACACACACACCCCAAGACCCTCCATCACCCCCCACCCTGACCCTGACCCTACACCCAGACGCAGCAGAGTGCTGGCTGTAAACACACACCCCCCAGACCCTCCATCACCCCCCACCCTGACCCTGACCCTACACCCAGACACAGCACAGTGCTGTCTGTTCACAGACACCCCCCAGACCCTCCATCACCCCACACCCTGACCCTGACCCTGCACCCAGACACAGCACAGTGCTGTCTGTACACACACACCCCCCACACCCTCCATCACCCACCACCCTGACCCTGACCCTACACCCAGACACAGCACAGTGCTGTCTGTACACACACCCCCCAGACCCTCCATCACCCACCACCCTGACCCTGACCCTGCACCCAGACGCAGCACAGTGCTGTCTGTACACACACCCCCCAGACCCTCCATCACCCCCCACCCTGACCCTGACCCTACACCCAGACACAGCACAGTGCTGTCTGTACACACACACCCCAGACCCTCCATCACCCCACAGCCTGACCCTGACCCTGCACCCAGACACAGCACAGTGCTGTCTGTACACACACCCCCCAGACCCTCCATCACCCCACATCCAGACCCTACACCCAGACACAGCACAGTGCTGTCTGTACACACACACCCCCAGCCCCACCATCACCCCCACGCTGACCCTGACCCGACACCCAGACACAGCACAGTGCTGTCTGTACACACACACCCCCCACACCCCCCATCACCCCCCACCCTGACCCTGACCCTGCACCCAGACACAGCACAGTGCTGTCTGTACACACACCCCAGACCCTCCATCACCCCCCACCCTGACCCTGACCCTACACCCAGACACAGCACAGTGCTGGCTGTACACACACCCCACACCCTCCATCACCCCCCACCCTGACCCTGACCCTACACCCAGACACAGCACAGTGCTGTCTGTACACACACACCCCCAGACCCTCCATCACCCCACACCCTGACCCTGACCCTGCACCCAGACACAGCACAGTGCTGTCTGTACACACACACCCCCCAGACCCACCATCACCCCCCACCCTGACCCTGACCCTGCACCCAGACACAGCACAGTGCTGTCTGTACACACACACACCCCCAGACCCTCCATCACCCCCCACCCTGACCCTGACCCTGCACCCAGACACAGCACTGTGCTGTCTGTACACACACACCCCCAGCCCCTCCATCACCCCCACCCTGACCCTGACCCGACACCCAGACACAGCACAGTGCTGTCTGTACACACACACCCCCCAGACCCTCCATCATCCCCCACCCAGACCCTGACCCTGCACCCAGACACAGCACAGTGCTGTCTGTACACAAACCCCAGACCCTACATCACCCCCCACCCTGACCCTGACCCTACACCCAGACACAGCACAGTGCTGGCTGTACACACACCCCCCAGACCCTCCATCACCCCAACCCTGACCCTGCACCCTACACCCAGACACAGCACAGTGCTGCCTGTACACACACACCCCCCAGACCCTCCATCACCCCCCACCCTGACCCTGACCCTGCACCCAGACACAGCACAGTGCTATCTGTACACACACCCCCCAGACCCTCCATCACCCCCTACCCTGATCCTGACCCTACACCCAGACACAGCACAGTGCTGTCTGTTCACACACACACACCCCCAGACCCTCCATCACCCCCACCCTGACCCTGACCCTGCACCCAGACACAGCACAGTGCTGTCTGTACACACACCCCTCAGACCCTCCATCACCCCACACCCAGACCCTACACCCAGACACAGCACAGTGCTATCTGTACACACACCCCCCAGACCCTCCATCACCCTCTACCCTGACCCTGACCCTACACCCAGACACAGCACAGTGCTGTCTGTACACACACCCCCCAGACCCTCCATCACCCCCACCCTGACCGTGACCCTGACCCTACACCCAGACACAGCACAGTGCTGTCTGTACACACAGCCCCCGACCCTCCATCACCCCCACCCTGACCCTGACCCTGCACCCAGGCACAGCACAGTGCTGTTTGTAAACACACCCCACCCAGACCCTCCATCACACCCCCAACCCTGACCCTGACCCTACACCCAGACACAGCACAGTGCTGTCTGTGCACACACACCCCCAGACCCTCCATCCTCCCCCCACCCTGACCCTGACCCTGCACCCAGACATTGCACAGTGCTGTCTGTACACACACACACCCCCAGACCCTCCATCACCCCCCACCCTGACCCTGACCCTACACCCAGACACAGCACAGTGCTGTCTGTACACACACCCCCCAGACCCTCCCTCACCCCCCACCCTGACCCTGACCCTGACCCTACACCCAGACACTGCACAGTGCTGTCTGTTCACAGACCCCCCACACCCTCCATCACCCCCCACCCTGACCCTGACCCTACACCCAGACACAGCACAGTGCTGTCTGTACACACACCCCCCAGACCCTCCCTCACCCCCCACCCTGACCCTGACCCTGCACCCAGACACAGCACAGTGCTGTCTGTACACACACCCCCCCCCAGACCCTCCATCAACCCCCACCCTGACCCTGACCCTACACCCAGACACAGCACAGTGCTGTCTGTACACACACACCCCCCAGACCCTCCATCACCCCCCACCCTGACCCTGCACCCAGACACAGCACAGTGCTGTGTGTACACACACTCCCCAGACCCTCCATCACCCCCCACCCTGACCCTGACCCTACACCCAGACACAGCACAGTGCTGTCTGTACACACATACCCCAGACCCTCCATCACCCCCACCCTGACCCTGACCCTGCACCCAGACACAGCACAGTGCTGTCTGTACACACACACCCCCCACACCCTCCATCACCCCCCACCCTGACCCTGACCCTGCACCCAGACACAGCACAGTGCTGTCTGTACACACACACCCCCCACACCCTCCATCACCCCCCACCCTGACCCTGACCCTGCACCCAGACACAGCACAGTGCTGTCTGTACACACACACACCCCAGACCCTCCATCACCCCCCACCCTGACCCTGACCCTACACCCAGACACAGCACAGTGCTGTCTGTACACACACACACCCCAGCCCCTCCATCACCCCCCCCACCCTGACCCTGACCCTACACCCAGACACAGCACAGTGCTGTCTGTACACACACACCCCCCAGGCCCTCCATCACCCCCCACCCTGACCCTGACCCTTCACCCAGACACAGCACAGTGCTGTCTGTACACACACACCCCAGCCCCTCCATCACCCCCACCCTGACCCTGACCCTACACCCAGACACAGCACTGTGCTGTCTGTACACACACACCCCCCAGACCCTCCATCACCCCCCACCCTGACCCTGACACTGCACCCAGACACAGCACAGTGCTGTCTGTTCACACACCCCCCAGACCCTCCATCACCCCCCACCCTGACCCTGACCCTGCACCCAGACACAGCACAGTGCTGTCTGTAAACACACACACCCCCCAGACCCTCCATCACCCCCCACCCTGACCCTGACCCTGCACCCAGACACAGCACAGTGCTGTCTGTAAACACACACACACTCCAGACCCTCCATCACCCCCCACCCTGACCCTGACCCTACACCCAGACACAGCACAGTGCTGTCTGTACACACACACACCCCAGCCCCTCCATCACCCCCCCCACCCTGACCCTGACCCTACACCCAGACACAGCACAGTGCTGTCTGTTCACACACCCCCCAGACCCTCCATCACCCCCTACCCTGCCCCTCCATCGTCTTTCGCCGAGGGCACTGGGAAATGTTGGAAACCCCCTGGTCTGGGTAGGGGTCCAGACTCCCCTAACTACCTCTCATTTACCCCGGGGGGTTGTATGACGTGTTGGGGGAGGCGGAGATTGGGTGGGAGATGGTGGAGGATGCCGTGGTGATGATGTTGCAGACGATCTCCCATCGGGGCCTGGTCACACTGTGATATGTATTTCACTGCCATTCCTTGTCCCTGGAGCTTATTCAGCCCCTGAATCTCAGTGTTCTCCTCCGTCCACTTTGCGGACTGACCGACCAGCCATTATTCCGAGCAACAATGGGAATATCTCCTGGCTTGTCTTCCCAACAACCCCCTCACCCTTCCCCCACGCGCCCCCAATATGGTCCATTTATGTCCCAGCATGGACCGGTGTCTCGGCAACAGATGGGTGTCTGGCTGCTGGGCCGGCCTGACTTCCGTCCCCAAGGATGTGTGTTGCCTGGTAACTCAGCTAGGCCCAAGCCTCACCCTGACTGAACCACAGGGTTATCACATGGAACATCACCACTCAGACCCTGAACAAGGTGCAGAGATAACCAGCTGATCTCACTCCCAAACTCTAAACATTTCCACAGGGTTATAAATATTTACAGAAAGACCTTCACTGAAACTTGCATGTCAGTAATTGTATAAGCCGGAACATTTGAGCTGTGGATATGGTGAGCAGGAGGAGACCATGACTTGGTATTCTCAGGTTCACCTTCTCTATATATTTGACAATTTGGCTTATTTATGTGGTAATACATTGTTAATTAAATCTTAAGAGCTGGTGAAAAATAATTATCCCGTTCGAGGTTTACAATATTCTGGGAGGCATGGGGAGAACGGATAGTGTGGGAATCTTTTTTCCCCAGGGTAGAAACGTCAATTACTCAGGGACATAGGTTTCAGGTTAAAGGGGGAAAGGTTAAACGAAACGTGTGAGGCAGGTTTTTTCCACAGAGGGCGGGGAGTCCCTGGAACGTGCTGCCAGGGGAACTGGTGGAGACAGATATAAGAGAAACATTAAAGGATCATCTTAATAGAATAACAGAAAGCCAGGGAATAGAGGGATACCAACCGTGGAGAAGGGTTTGTAGAAAGCAGTCAGGTGTTGGGATAGTCTTGATGGACTGAAGGACCTGTTCCTGTGATGTATTGTTTTCTTTTGACATTCTGGTGATGGTCAGACAGACAGCCTGAGTTGGAGGTGGCTCAATGACTGAGGAGAAAGAGGGGCTGTGTGGTCCCCACTCCCCTGATCATCAAACTGGTGTATGACCTGCTCCAACACCCACTCCCCTCAGGGTCTGCCCCAATCCTTACGTCTTCAGGTGGTCTCTGAGAACAAATTCCAGGCCATCCAGTTCTCCCCCGACCCCCCTCTCCCCCGCCCCAACCCCCACTGCCTGCGCACACAGTTACACCCTCACATGACCCTCAGTGGGATTGTCACTAGACCTGTTAAACAAGAAACTGGGCGTTAGTGTTCTGGAGACCCTGGGTTCCTATCCCACCACGGGCAGATATCAATTCACTAAAATCTCTGGAAACAGGAGCATAATGATCACCGTGAACCCACTGACAATTGTTTAAATAAAATCCCCATCTGGTTTACAAACGTCGGTCAGATCTGTGGGTGATTCCACTCCCACAGGAACTACAGCCACTCAATCTAAACAACCACCCGACACCAACACAGGGCATCAGACACAACAACTGCACAAAACCGCTCTGACAGTCCAACAAACCTCTCCACCCTGACATCTACTGACCAATCCAACACTGGGAGAACTCACTCACAGGCAACAGTCTGACAGCCACACTCCCAGAGTCATCCCACACGGACAATGTCAGTCAGCTCATCTCCAGGACATCTCTGCAGGAGTCCCTCAGGGTAGTGTCCTCGCCCCCAACCACCTTCAGCTGCTTCATCAATGACCTTCCCCCCCTCCCCATCATAAAGTCCAAAGTGAGGATGTTCCCTCATGAGTGACCATAAGATTTTTTTCACACAGAGGGTGGTGCGTGTATGGAATGAGTTGCCAGAGGAAGTGGTGGAGACTGGTACAATTCCAACATTTAAGAGGCATTTGGATTGGTATATGAATAGGAGGGGTTTGGAGGGATATGGGCTGGGTGCTAGCTGGGATGATTTGGACCAAAGGGTCTATTTCTGTTCTGTATGGCTCTATGACTCCATGACTATATGGTATAGGAGCAGAAATGCTTCTATCCTCCTGACCAAAGTACATAACCTCATACAAGGTTTGTAGCTCAGGTTGGGGTTTAGGATGTAGGTTTGTAGCTCAGGTTGGGGTTTAGGGTGTAGGTTTGTAGCTCAGGTTGGGGTTTAGTGTGTAGGT
This sequence comes from Hemiscyllium ocellatum, assembly GCF_020745735.1. Classification (NCBI taxonomy): domain Eukaryota; kingdom Metazoa; phylum Chordata; class Chondrichthyes; order Orectolobiformes; family Hemiscylliidae; genus Hemiscyllium; species Hemiscyllium ocellatum. The sequence continues at coordinate 31,504,125 of NC_083445.1, read as the reverse complement.
TTGTAGCTCAGGTTGGGGTTTAGGGTGTAGGTTTGTAGCTCAGGTTGGGGTTTAGGGTGTAGGTGTGTAGCTCAGGTTGGGGTTTAGGGTGTAGGTTTGTAGCTCAGGTTGGGGTTTAGGGTGTGGGTGTGTAGCTCAGGTTGGGGTTTAGGGTGTAGGTTTGTAGCTCAGGTTGGGGTTTAGGGTGTGGGTGTGTAGCTCAGGTTGTGGTTTAGGGTGTGGGTGTGTAGCTCAGGTTGAGGTTTAGGGTGTGGGTGTGTAGCTCAGGTTGTGGTTTAGGGTGTGGGTGTGTAGCTCAGGTTGAGATTTAGGGTGTGGGTGTGTAGCTCAGGTTGTGGTTTAGGGTGTGGGTGTGTAGCTCAGGTTGTGGTTTAGGGTGTAGGTTTGTAGCTCAGGTTGGGGTTTAGGGTGTGGGTGTGTAGCTCAGGTTGTGGTTTAGGGTGTGGGTGTGTAGCTCAGGTTGTGGTTTAGGGTGTAGGTTTGTAGCTCAGGTTGGGGTTTAGGGTGTGGGTGTGTAGCTCAGGTTGAGGTTTAGCGTGTAGGTTTGCTCGCTGAGCTGTAGGTTTGATATCCAGACGTTTCATTACCTGGCTAGGTAACATCATCAGTGGGGACCTCCAAGTGAAGCGAAGCTGTTGTCTCCTGCTCTCTATTTATATCGTTCTCCTGGATGGGGTTCCTGGGGTTTGTGGTGATGTCATTTCCTGTTCGTTTTTTGATGAGTTGAAAGCCGAAAGAGGGAAGGAAGCAAACTGACCACACAAGAAAGGAAAGCCGTGGAAAACCTCAAAAAAAGACAGAAACATGGTTATATTACCTGCAGACAAAGGTCGGCCCACAGTCATCCTGAACAGAAGGGACTACATCGAGAAAGCCAATGCACTACTCACAGACACCAACACCTACCAACAGGTGGGGCTAGACCCGACCCCACAACTAGGAAACAAAATTCCATATCTCCTAAAAACATTACACAATTCCGGACAATTAAACAAGACAGAATTCCACAAAATGAAACCCAACGGGACCAATACCCCACGATTGTACGGACTACCAAAAATCCATGAACCAAGAGCCCCCCTCAGACCCATAGTCTCACTCCCTGGAACACCAACTTACAGACTGGCTAAGGAACTACACACAAGACTGAAATACCTAGTAGCAGAGTCACAGCACTCCATCCACTCCACCCAGGAATTCCTAAAAATCATCAAAAACACCAAAATAGAGGAAGACGCAGCAATGATCTCATTCGACGTAACAGCACGGGCGGCACGGTGGCACAGTGGTTAGCACTGCTGCCTCACAGCGCCTGTAGACCCGGGTTCAATTCCCGACTCAGGCGACTGACTGTGTGGAGTTTGCACGTTCTCCCCGTGTCTGCGTGGGTTTCCTCCGGGTGCTCCGGTTTCCTCCCACGGTCACAAAGATGTGCGGGTCAGGTGAATTGGCCGAGCTAAATTGCCCATAGTGTTAGGTAAGGGGTAAATGTAGGGGTAGGGGTATGGGTGGGTTGCGCTTCGGCGGGTCGGTGTGGACTTGTTGGGCCGAAGGGCCTGTTTCCACACTGTAAGTCTAAGTCTAAGTCTAAGCACTGTTCACCTCCATCAACATCGACCAGGCAAAGGAAATACTGACCACACTTTTAGAACAGACCATCACACACACCCCAACCACCATCAATCACATTACCAACGGAAACACCATGAAGCTAGTGGACCCGTGCCTCACCACCCACTTCACCTTCAACAACATAATCTACAAACAAACCAATGGCACACCCATGGGATCTCCGCTATCAGGATTCATAGCAGAAGCGGTAATGCAAAGACTAGAACAAACAGCCCTACCAACCATCAAACCAAAAATCTGGGTCCGCTATGTAGATGACACCTTTGTCATCACAAAATGAAACAAGACATTTAACATCATCAACAACACCCTCACAGGCATAAAGTTCACCAAGGATGAAGAAACCGACAACAAACTCGCATTCCTGGATGTCACAGTCGAAAGAACGGGCAACGGAGAACTCCAAACCTACGTATACAGAAAACCGACAAACACTGACCAAATACTTAACTACACCAGCAACCATCCCAACACACACAAATGAAGCTGTATCAGAACACTATTCCAATGAGCCACCTCACACTGCAGCACAGACGGACTTCAGAAAACAGAGGAGAACTACCTATACGCTGTATTCAAGAAGGACGGATACTCAAAAAATACAGTCCGCAGATTCCTCAAGAACAAACCACGACAAGCAGACCAGACACACCAGAAACCTTAACCACCTTACCATACATCAAAGAAGTTTCAGAAATGACAGCCAGACTACTACGACCCCTCCGAATCCTAGTAGCATACAAACCCACCAACACTCTCAAACAAAAACTAACAAATGTAAAAGACCCAGTACAACCCATGGACAAAACCAACATGGTCTACAAAATTCCATGCAAGGACTGCCACAAACACTACGTAGGACAAACATGTAGAAAGGATACATGAACACCAGCTAGCCACAAAAAGACACAACCATCTCTCCCTCGTAGCCCTACACATGGAGGAAAAAAACCACCATTTCGACTAGGACAGCACATCTACCCTGCAACAGGCTAAGCAAAGACATGCCAGAGAATTCCTCGAGGCCTGGCACTCCAACCACAACGCCATAAATAAACACATAGATCTAGATGCCATCTCTCAACCCCTCAGAAAACAAACAGGAAATGACATCACCACAAACCCCAGGAGCCCCATCCAGGAGAAAGATATAAATAGAAAGCAGGAGACAACAGCTTCGCTTCACTTGGAGGTCGCCACTGATGATGTTACCTAGCCAGGTAATAAAACGTCTGGATATCAAACCTACAGCTCAGCGAGCAAACCTACATCCTAAACCCCAACCTGAGCTACACACCTACACCCAAAACCTCAACCTGAGCTACACACCTACTCCCTAAACCCCAACCTGAGCTACAAACCTACACCCTAAACCCCAACCTGAGCTACAAACCTACACCCTAAACCCCAACCTGAGCTACACACCCACACCCTAAACCCCAACCTGAGCTACAAACCTACACCCTAAACCCCAACCTGAGCTACAAACCTACACCCTAAACCCCAACCTGAGCTACAAACCTACACCCTAAACCCCAACCTGAGCTACACACCCACACCCTAAACCCCAACCTGAGCTACAAACCTACACCCTAAACCCCAACCTGAGCTACACACCCACACCCTAAACCCCAACCTGAGCTACAGACCCACACCCTAAACCCCAACCTGAGCTACACACCCACACCCTAAACCCCAACCTGAGCTACAAACCTACACCCTAAACCCCAACCTGAGCTACACACCTACCCCCTAAACCCCAACCTGAGCTACAAACCTACACCCTAAACCCCAACCTGAGCTACAAACCTACTCCCAAAACCCCAACCTGAGCTACACACCTACACCCTAAACCCCAACCTGAGCTACAAACCTACACCCTAAACCCCAACCTGAGCTACACACCTACACCCTAAACCCCAACCTGAGCTACAAACCTACACCCTAAACCCCAACCTGAGCTACACACCTACCCCCTAAACCCCAACCTGAGCTACAAACCTACACCCTAAACCCCAACCTGAGCTACAAACCTACTCCCTAAACCCCAACCTGAGCTACACACCCACACCCTAAACCCCAACCTGAGCTACAAACCTACACCCTAAACCCCAACCTGAGCTACACACCTACACCCTAAACCCCAACCTGAGCTACACACCTACTCCCTAAACCCCAACCTGAGCTACAAACCTACACCCTAAACCCCAACCTGAGCTACAGACCCACACCCTAAACCCCAACCTGAGCTACAAACCTACACCCTAAACCCCAACCTGAGCTACAAACCTACTCCCTAAACCCCAACCTGAGCTACAAACCTACACCCTAAACCCCAACCTGAGCTACAGACCCACACCCTAAACCCCAACCTGAGCTACAAACCTACACCCTAACCCCAAACTGAGCTACACACCCACACCCTAAACCCCAACCTGAGCTACAAACCTACACCCTAAACCCCAACCTGAGCTACACACCTACACCCTAAACCCCAACCTGAGCTACAAACCCACACCCTAAACCCCAACCTGAGCTACACACCCACACCCTAAACCCCAACCTGAGCTACACACCTACACCCTAAACCCCAAACTGAGCTACAAACCTACACCCTAAACCCCAACCTGAGCTACACACCTACACCCTAAACCCCAACCTGAGCTACACACCCACACCCTAAACCCCAACCTGAGCTACAAACCCACACCCTAAACCCCAACCTGAGCTACACACCCACACCCTAAACCCCAACCTGAGCTACACACCTACACCCTAAACCCCAACCTGAGCTACAAACCTACACCCTAAACCCCAACCTGAGCTACACACCTACACCCTAAACCTCAACCTGAGCTACACACCTACACCCTAAACCACAACCTGAGCTACACACCCACACCCTAAACCTCAACCTGAGCTACACACCTACACCCTAAACCCCAACCTGAGCTACAAACCCACACCCTAAACCCCAACCTGAGCTACACACCTACACCCTAAACCCCAACCTGAGCTACAAACCCACACCCTAAACCCCAACCTGAGCTACACACCTACACCCTAAACCCCAACCTGAGCTACACACCTACACCCTAAACATCAACCTGAGCTACACACCTACACCCTAAACCCCAACCTGAGCTACAAACCTACACCCTAAACCCCAACCTGAGCTACACACCTACCCACTAAACCTCAACCTGAGCTACAAACCTACACCCTAAACCCCAACCTGAGCTACACACCTACACCCTAAACCCCAACCTGAGCTACACACCCACACCCTAAACCCCAACCTGAGCTACAAACCTACACCCTAAACCCCAACCTGAGCTACACACCTACCCACTAAACCTCAACCTGAGCTACACACCTACACCCTAAACCACAACCTGAGCTACACACCCACACCCTAAACCTCAACCTGAGCTACACACCTACACCCTAAACCCCAACCTGAGCTACAAACCTACACCCTAAACCCCAACCTGAGCTACACACCTACACCCTAAACCACAACCTGAGCTACACACCCACACCCTAAACCTCAACCTGAGCTACACACCTACACCCTAAACCCCAACCTGAGCTACACACCCACACCCTAAACCCCAACCTGAGCTACAAACCCACACCCTAAACCACAACCTGAGCTACACACCCACACCCTAAACCTCAACCTGAGCTACACACCTACACCCTAAACCCCAACCTGAGCTACAAACCCACACCCTAAACCCCAACCTGAGCTACACACCTACACCCTAAACCTCAACCTGAGCTACACACCTACACCCTAAACCCCAACCTGAGCTACACACCCACACCCTAAACCCCAACCTGAGCTACACACCCACACCCTAAACCCCAACCTGAGCTACACACCTACACCCTAAACCCCAACCTGAGCTACACACCTACAGCCTAAACCCCAACCTGAGCTACAAACCCACACCCTAAACCCCAACCTGAGCTACACACCTACTCCCTAAACCCCAACCTGAGCTACAAACCTACTCCCTAAACCTCAACCTGAGCTACAAACCTACACCCTAAACCCCAACCTGAGCTACAAACCTACACCCTAAACCCCAACCTGAGCTACACACCCACACCCTAAACCACAACCTGAGCTACACACCCACACCCTAAACCTCAACCTGAGCTACAAACCTACACCCTAAACCCCAACCTGAGCTACAAACCTACACCCTAAACCCCAACCTGAGCTACACACCCAAACCCTAAACCCCAACCTGAGCTACAAACCTACACCCTAAACCCCAACCTGAGCTACACACCTACACCCTAAACCCCAACCTGAGCTACACACCCACACCCTAAACCCCAACCTGAGCTACAAACCTACACCCTAAACCCCAACCTGAGCTACACACCCACACCCTAAACCCCAACCTGAGCTACACACCCACACCCTAAACCTCAACCTGAGCTACAAACCTACACCCTAAACCCCAACCTGAGCTACACACCTACACCCTAAACCCCAACCTGAGCTACACACCCACACCCTAAACCCCAACCTGAGCTACACACCTACACCCTAAACCCCAACCTGAGCTGCACACCTACACCCTAAACCCCAACCTGAGCTACACACCCACACCCTAAACCCCAACCTGAGCTACAAACCTACACCCTAAACCCCAACCTGAGCTACACACCCACACCCTAAACCTCAACCTGAGCTACAAACCTACACCCTAAACCCCAACCTGAGCTACACACCTACACCCTAAACCCCAACCTGAGCTACAAACCTACACCCTAAACCCCAACCTGAGCTACACACCTACACCCTAAACCCCAACCTGAGCTACACACCTACACCGTAAACCCCAACCTGAGCTACACACCCACACCCTAAACCCCAACCTGAGCTACACACCCACACCCTAAACCTCAACCTGAGCTACAAACCTACACCCTAAACCCCAACCTGAGCTACAAACCTACCCCCTAAAACCCAACCTGAGCTACAAACCTACACCCTAAACCCCAACCTGAGCTACACACCCACACCCTAAACCACAACCTGAGCTACACACCCACACCCTAAACCTCAACCTGAGCTACAAACCTACACCCTAAACCCCAACCTGAGCTACAAACCTACACCCTAAACCCCAACCTGAGCTACACACCCAAACCCTAAACCCCAACCTGAGCTACAAACCTACACCCTAAACCCCAACCTGAGCTACACACCTACACCCTAAACCCCAACCTGAGCTACACACCCACACCCTAAACCCCAACCTGAGCTACAAACCTACACCCTAAACCCCAACCTGAGCTACACACCCACACCCTAAACCCCAACCTGAGCTACACACCCACACCCTAAACCTCAACCTGAGCTACAAACCTACACCCTAAACCCCAACCTGAGCTACACACCTACACCCTAAACCCCAACCTGAGCTACTCACCCACACCCTAAACCCCAACCTGAGCTACACACCTACACCCTAAACCCCAACCTGAGCTGCACACCTACACCCTAAACCCCAACCTGAGCTACACACCCACACCCTAAACCCCAACCTGAGCTACAAACCTACACCCTAAACCCCAACCTGAGCTACACACCCACACCCTAAACCTCAACCTGAGCTACAAACCTACACCCTAAACCCCAACCTGAGCTACACACCTACACCCTAAACCCCAACCTGAGCTACAAACCTACACCCTAAACCCCAACCTGAGCTACACACCTACACCCTAAACCCCAACCTGAGCTACACACCTACACCGTAAACCCCAACCTGAGCTACACACCCACACCCTAAACCCCAACCTGAGCTACACACCCACACCCTAAACCCCAACCTGAGCTACACACCTACACCCTAAACCCCAACCTGAGCTGCACACCTACACCCTAAACCCCAACCTGAGCTACACACCCACACCCTAAACCCCAACCTGAGCTACACACCCACACCCTAAACCCCAACCTGATCTACACACCTACACCCTAAACCCCAACCTGAGCTACAAACCTACACCCTAAACCCCAACCTGAGCTACACACCTACACCCTAAACCCCAACCTGAGCTACACACCTACACCGTAAACCCCAACCTGAGCTACACACCCACACCCTAAACCCCAACCTGAGCTACACACCCACACCCTAAACCCCAACCTGAGCTACACACCTACACCCTAAACCCCAACCTGAGCTACACACCCACACCCTAAACCCCAACCTGAGCTACACACCCACACCCTAAACCCCAACCTGAGCTACACACCCACACCCTAAACCCCAACCTGAGCTACAAACCTACACCCTAAACCCCAACCTGAGCTACCCTAAACATTAGCTCATAATTTTCCCACATTGCAGTCCATCTGTCGTTTCATTGCTCACTCTCCCAGCCCATCCAAGACCTTCTGCAATCTCCCAGTTTCTTATTCAACATTACCTGTCCCTCCACCTAGCTTGTGTCATCTGTGAAATTAGCAACAATGCTCCCAATTCCTTCATTCATCCAGAACATTAATGTACCTGACTGTGTGGAGGTTGCACGTTCTCCCCGTGTCTGCGTGGGATTCCTCCGGGTGCTCCTGTTCCCTCCCATAGTCCAATGGTGTGCAGGTTAGGGGGAACTGGCCATGGGAAATTGTCCCATAGTGTTCCGGGATGTGCAGGGTAGGGTGGATTGGCCATGGGTATAGGTAGGATAACAGGGGAGGGGAATGGGTCTGGGAGGATCCCGTTCAGGTTCATAGGGACCACATCTGCAGCACGTGTTGGTTGTTGGATGAGCTCAGGCTCAGAGCCAAAGAGCTAGATTCTGAGCTTTGAATGCTGCGATGTGTCAGTGAGCTGGACTAAAGGGCTCCTGCCCGAAACGTCGATTCTCCTGCTCCTCGGATGCTGCCTGACCTGCTGTGCTTTTCCAGCACCACACTCTCCACTCTGACCTCCAGCACCTGCTGTCCTCACGGTCTCCTGGTGACCTGGGAGTGCCTGGGCCTTGTATTGCCACTTTATTTAGTTCTGAATCTGATTTGTAAACGTTCCTACTGGTGTTTTAGTTTGTAACCTGTAAATATTTCCCCCATTTACCTTCAATCTGAAAGTGCCCGACGTTAGACAGTCAGCAGCCATTGAACCAGCGTCTCTGTCACGGGACCGTTTTACGCTGGGGTCCTCTTCATCACATCAATAATACCATCCAAACCATGAGCCGATGGTAGCTGCGGTATAGTGAGCTGGGAATGACTCTCACCGCTAATTCAAAACAGTACAGCACACAAACAGAACTTGGAAGAATGTTGTGAAACTTGAAAGGATTCAGAAAAGATTTACAAGGATGTTGCCAGGGTTGGAGGGTCTGAGCTACAGGGAGAGGCTGAACAGGCTGGGGCTGTTTTCCCTGGAGCGTCGGAGGCTGAGGGGTGACCTTATAGAGATTTATATAATCATGAGGGGCATGGATAGGGTAAATAGGCAAAGTCTTTTCCCTGGGGTGGGGGAATCCAGAACTAGAGGGCATAGGTTTAGGGTGAGAGGGGAAAGATATAAAAGAGACTTAAGGGGCAACGATTTCATGCAGAGGTGGTTCGTGTATGGAATGAGCTGCCAGAGGAAGTGGTGGAGGCTGGTACAATTTAAGAGGCATTTGGATGGGTATATGAATAGGAAGGGTTTGGAGGGATGTGGGCCGGGTGCTGGCAGGTGGGACTAGATTGGGTTGGGATATCTGGTCGGCATGGACGGGTTGGACCGAAGGGTCTGTTTCCGTGCTGTACATCTGTGACTCTATGACTGTGTCAAATGTGATGCTGTTTGAAAGTAATCCCATCTGCTTCACATGGTCCATATCCCCCTATACTCTGCCTGTCCATTGTCTGTCTAACTACCTCAGAGCTGAAAATGTGTTGCTGGAAAAGCGCAGCAGGTCAGGCAGCATCCAAGGAGCAGGAGAATCTACGTTTCAGGTCTGATCCCTTTGGAGGAAGACAGCTTCTTCAAGGACGACATCCTTGCAAGAGGATTCGCAGTTGGTTAAAATCTTCTCAGAGAAAGACCCAGCATCTGCAGTCCTCACATTCTCCAAACTACTACTTCAACATGATTGTTATATCTGCGTCTACTCCCTTCACTGGGAGAGTAATCCAGGTACCTGCTAACCTCTGTTTACAAAACCTACCTCTCTCATCTCACTGTAAACCTTTCCCTCCTAATATTTACAATTTTGACCCTGGGAAAGAGACTGTGACTGTCTATCCCATCCATGCCCATCATAGCTTTATATCCATCTGTCAGGTTGCTCCTCAGTGTCCTATTTAAGTTTGTCTAACCTGGCCTTATAGCTGACATCCTCTTGTCCAGGTATTATCCCAGTAATGCACTTACACACCCTCTCCAAAGCGCCCACATCCTGCCTATAGTGTGGTGACCAGAACTGCGCATAATACTCCAAATATGGACTGACTAAAGTTTTGTTTAGTTGCAGCAGGACCTGCCAAGGTTCACACTCAGTGCCCTGACTGTTGGAGGCAAACACGCTGTAGGCCATCTTATCCACTGTGCTGTCATTTTCATGGAGCTATGGTCATGGATCCCAAGATCCCTCTGGACATCAGTGCTCCAAACAGCCCTACCTCAATCCTGATGAAACGCCGACTCTCCTGCTCCTTGGATGCTGCCTGACCTGCTGTGCTCTTCTAGCACCACTAATCCAGAATAAATATCCAACCTGCCAAGTCAGCATGGATTCCATGGAGTTAGATTTTCGGGCCCAGCCTACCATCAGCTGCCTGGCCTCAGTAAAGTCCAAATCCACAACGTCCCCGCTCTCTATCCCCAAAATTATCTTGGTCACTTCCTCTGAAAAACCTCAGTCCAGTTTGAGAGACAAGTCCTCCCTGAATGAAGTCATGCTGACTCTCCCTGATCAGCACATCCTTCTCCAAATGTGAGTAAATCCTCTCCCTCACAATCTTCGGCAATAACTTCCCTCCCACTGATATAAGGCTCAGCAGCCTTTAATATCCTGGATTGGCCCTGTTTCCCTTCTTAAACGGTTCTCGGTCTCCAGGAACCTCACCTGGGGAGAGAGAGAATACAAACACTTTGTACAAGACCCAGCAGTTTCCTTCCTGCCGCCTTCAAACTATTGGGAGGAATCCATCAGGTCCTGGGATTTATCTACCGTCAGGTTTATCAACATACAACACACGGGGACACAGGGACACACAGAGTCACGGACAGAGAGTCACAGAGTCACAGAGACAGAGACACAGAGTCAGAGACAAAGAGATACACAGACACAGAGTCAGAGACACAGAGACACAGTCACAGAGTCACACAGAGTCAGAGACACACAGACACATAGAGTCACACAGAGTCAGAGACACAGACACAGAGTCACAGAGACACACACAGACAGTCACACAGACACACAGTCACACAGTCAGAGACACAGAGAGACACACACACACAGACAAACAGACACACGCAGAGTCAGAGACACACACACAGACACATACACACACAGACACACACACACAGACACAGTCAGAGACACACAGAGTCAGAGACACACAGACACACAGAGTCAGAGACAAAGAGACACACAGACACACAGTCACAGACACACATAGACACAGACACACATAGACACAGAGTCAAACAGACACAGAGTCACAGAGACACACAGTCACAGCCACACAGAGACACACACAAACAGTCACACAGACACACACTCACACAGTGACAGAGAGACAGACAGACACACACAATCACAGCCACACGGACACACACGGACACACAGAGACACAGAGACACAGAGACAGACCCTCTGGTTCTAACTTGTCCATGCCAACTCGGTTTCCTGAACTGAACTTGCCCGCGATTGGTCCATATTATTCCAAACGTTTCCTATCCATGTACCCATCCAAATGTCAGTTTTGTGTTGTAATTGTCCCTGCTTGGATCAGATGGACAGTCAAAGTCTTTTTGGAGAAAATGAGGTCTGCAGATGCTGGAGATCAGAGCTGAAAATGTGTTGCTGGAAAAGCACAGCAGGTCAGGCAGCATCCAAGGAACAGGAGATTCGACGTTTTGGGCATAAGCCCTTCATCAGGAATGTGGAGAGGGTGCCAGGCAGGCTAAGATAAAAGGTAGGGAGGAGGGACTTGGGGGAGGGGCGATGGAGGTGGGATAGGTGGAAGGAGGTCAAGGTGAGGGTGATAGGCCGGAGTGGGGTGGGGGCGGAGAGGTCAGGAAGAAGATTGCAGGTTAGGAGGGCGGTGCTGAGTTCAAGGGAATCGACTGAGACAAGGTGGGGGGGAGGGGAAATGAGGAAGCTGGAGAAATCTGAGTTCATTCCTTGTGGTTGGAGGGTTTCATCTCTATCTCGGCGACCGACTCAACACAGACATCTACTATAAACCGACTGACTCCCACAGCTACCTGGACTACACCTCCTCCCACCCTGCCCCCTGTAAAAACGCCATCCCATATTCCCAATTCCTTCGTCTCCACCGCATCTGCTCCCAGGAGGACCAGTTCCAACACCGCACAGCCCAGATGGCCTCCTTCTTCAAGGACCGCAGATTCCCCCCAGACGTGATCGACGATGCCCTCCACCGCATCTCCTCCACTTCCCGCTCCTCCGCCCTTGAGCTCCGCTCCTCCAACCGCCACCAAGACAGAACCCCACTGGTTCTCACCTACCACCCCACCAAACTCCGCATACAACGTATCATCCGCCGCCATTTCCGCCACCTCCAAACGGACCCCACCACCAAGGATATATTTTCCTCCCCTCCCCTGTCAGCGTTCCGAAAAGACCACTCCCTTCGTGACTCCCTCGTCAGGTCCACACCCCCCACCAACCCAACCTCCACCCCCGGCACCTTCCCCTGCATTCCTTTCCTATCGTGATGTTAAACCTTGTGGAATCCGGACCAGTGTACCGAAAATGCTCCCCCTCTGAAACTTGGCTGACTGAGCCACCGTCATTCCCCATCCAAACCCGAATATAGCTCCTTCTGGAGTTGGATGGATTATTTCCGTAATGTTTTAATAATCCCTCCTGAACGCACCTCTCAAATCCGGGTACTCCTGGCACTCCGGGAGTCCCAGTAACTGTTGGGGGAGGTGAAATCACCCTCGGCAACCACCCTGTTGTTTCAATATCGTTCCATGATCTGCTCACGGGTCTGTTCCTAGGGATCATATCTCCACTGGGAATTCCCACAGGCGATTGGGCGGGATTATCCTATCCGAGTGATCGCATCTTTCAAAGGACAAAACTAAAAAGAATAAAGAAAATTACAGCACAGGAACAGGCCCTTCGGCCCTCCAAGCCTGTGCTGACCCAGATCCTCTATCTAAATCTGTCACCTATTTTCTAAGGATCTGTATCTCTCTGCTCCCTGCTCATTCGGATATCTGTCTAGATACATCTGAAATAACACTATTGTGCCCAGCTCTACCACCTCGCTGGCAACGTGCTCCAGGCACCCATCACCCTCTGTGTAAAGACCTTTCCATGCATATTCCCCTTAAACCTTCCCCTCTCACCTTAACCACGTGACCCCTTCCCCCTAGTAACTGAGTCCCTCACTCTGGGGGAAAATACTTCTCACTATTGACCCTGTCTCCACCCGTTATGATTTTGTCAGCCTCAATCCAGTCCCCTCTCAGCTTCGTGTCGTTTTAGTGAAAATAATCCTAATCTGCTCAACCTCTCCTCATAGCGAGGCACCCTCCGAACCAGGCAACTTCCTGGGGCACCTCCTCCGCACCCATATGCCCTCCCGAGTTGAGCCCTCCAAAATGTCTGTAATCAGGGATGTAACTCCTGCACCCCTTCCCCATCCCCCTCCGTCTCGCCTGAGACATCGGAATCCTGGAAAATGAAGCTGTCGGTCCTGCTGTTCCCTCAACCGAGTCTCTGTAATGGCGACCACACGCAGTCCCACGTGCTAACCTGGACCCTAAACCCATCTGCCCTCACTCCTTATACTCCGAGCAGTAAAATAAATTCCACAACTAAAGAATTTCAAACTTTTCAGATGGACGAAGAAAATAAAGATTGACCAGTTCAATTCCTGCACTGCCTCCAAATTTCCCGAACTGGATATTCACTGGAGCCAAGTTGGACTTTGACGCGATCTTTTCTTCTGAATGTGGCAACGTTTATTTTGCAAAACGTTCAGCTCCATTCACGGACCCTCAGATCCTGAAACAGTCCGTCTCCAAACGTAACAAGATCTGGATAATATCCAGGCTTGGGCTGACGAGGGGTGAGTAACATTCGCCAGGTTATGGCTATCTCCAGTACGAGACAATCTAACCACAGCCCCTTGGCATTCAGTGGTACTGCCATCACTGGCTCACCCACTTTCAACCCCTATCTTGGGGGTTATCATTGACCAGAAACTCAACAGGACTCACCACACGCTGGAGACATGACCAGGAGAGGGGCGAGGAACACTGCGTTGTGTAAGCCAACTCCTGACTCCCACATCCTCCGAGACACAGGGCAGGAGTGGGATGGAGTCCTCCCCACGCCCCTAGATGGGTGCAGCTCCAACACCACTCAAGTAGCTCCATTGGTACCACACTCACAAACACCCCCACCCTCCCCCCCCCCCACCCACGCTCAGGAGCAGCAGTGTGCAGCATTGACAAGAAATTCACCCCACATCCTCAGACAGCACCTTCCAGACCCACACCCACTTCCATCGAGAAGGACAAGGGCAGCAGGTATTTGGGAATACCACCCCCTGCAAGTTCCCCACTGAGCCCCTCCCCATCTCTGGGTCAGAATCCTGGAATTCCCTTCCCCCAGGACATTGTGGGTCTACCCTACAGCGTCGGGGCTGCAGTGATTCAGGAAGGCAGCTCAACCCCACCCCCCACCTTCTCAAGGGGCAACTAGGGACAGGGTAATAAATACTGGGCCCAGCCAGTGACCCCCACCTTCTCAAGGGGCAACTAGGGACAGGGTAATAAATACTGGGCCCAGCCAGCGACCCCCACCTTCTCAAGGGGCAACTAGGGACAGGGTAATAAATACTGGGCCCAGTCAGTGACCCCCACCTTCTCAAGGGGCAACTAGGGACAGGGTAATAAATACTGGGCCCAGTCAGTGACCCCCACCTTCTCAAGGGGCAACTGGGGACAGGGTAATAAATACTGGGCCCAGCCAGTGACCCCCACGTCCCACCAATAACTTTTTTAAGAAACACTCCCTCCACACTGAGCTAGACCCCCACAATTTACCCTCCTGTCCTTCCACACAGAGTCTCTCTTTACTGCCCACCCACACCCCTCCCCGCTCCCCCATTATCTCTGCACCTAACCTCTGTAGCAATTGTCCCCAACTCTCTTCAGTTCCCAGACGGCCATGACCCCCTGAGATCGTGAAGGGTGCGCTGTCCCCCGGATATTTAAATTCCCATTCTGGTTTCCAAATCCCACCGTTCCCTGAGTACCACTGACCCCCTGCTCCCACCTCCACACCCCGGGCCCAACAACACGCTGCCATGGCAACTGCTCCTGCAGCTTCGGTTCAACAGCCGGAATGTTCCGGAATCCCCGTTCCACCCTGCTCCGCCTCGCTCCTTCACGACCCCCGATGGAATACTCCTTGAGGGCTGACCTCTGACCAGGCTCCAGGGCACCAGGCCACATTATCCCCCCAGTGTAACCCCATTTCATCGGACACTCAACCATGACCATTCCGTGAATCAGCTGACCGGGACGTTTTGTCACATTCAAGGGGATATGGAAATGCAGGTTGTTGTTGTCAGTGACAGGATCACCTTTCACAACACGCCAACCACTGGAAGCTGTCCCAGAGCTGCGGAATAGCACAGACTCTGCTGGAGACAAGGGAGTGAAGGCCTGTGTCTCTGCTGGTAATGACAGCGTGGGGGCCTGTGTCTCTGCTGGTAATGACAGTGTGGGGCCTGTGTCTCTGCTGGTAATGACAGTGTGGGGCCTGTATCTCTGCTGGTAATGACAGTGTGGGAGCCTGTGTCTCTGCTGGTAATGACAGTGTGGGGTCTGTGTCTCTGCTGGTAATGACAGTGTGGGGGGGGCGTGTGTCTCTGCTGGTAATGACAGTGTGGGAGCCTGTGTCTCTGCTGGTAATGACAGTGTGGGGTCTGTGTCTCTGCTGGTAATGACAGTGTGGGGGCGTGTGTCTCTGCTGGTAATGACAGTGTGGGAGCCTGTGTCTCTGCTGGTAATGACAGTGTGGGGCCTGTGTCCCTGCTGGTAATGACAGTGTGGGGGCTGTGTCTCTGCTGGTAATAACAGTGTAGGGGTCTGTGTCTCTGCTGGTAATGACAGTGTGCGAGCCTGTGTCTCTGCTGGTAATGACAGTGTGGGGTCTGTGTCTCTGCTGGTAATGACAGTGTGGGGGGGGCGTGTGTCTCTGCTGGTAATGACCGTGTGGGGGCTGTGTCTCTGCTGGTAATAACAGTGTAGGGGTCTGTGTCTCAGCTGGTAATGACAGTGTGGGAGCCTGTGTCTCTGCTGGTAATGACAGTGTGGGGGCGTGTGTCTCTGCTGGTAATGGCAGTGTGGGGGCTGTGTCTCTGCTGGTAATGACAGTGTGGGGGGCCTGTGTCTCTGCTGGTAATGATAGTGTGGGGCCTGTGTCTCTGCTGGTAATGACAGTGTGGGGTCTGTGTCTCTGCTGGTAATGACGGTGTGGGGGGCCTGTGTCTCTGCTGGTAATGACAGTGTGGGGCCTGTGTCTCTGCTGGTAATGACAGTGTGGGGTCTGTGTCTCTGCTGGTAATGACAGTGTGGGGGCTGTGACTCTGCTGGTAATAACAGTGTAGGGGTCTGTGTCTCTGCTGGTAATGACAGTGTGGGGGCGTGTGTCTCTGCTGGTAATGACAGTGTGGGGGCCTGTGTCTCTGCTGGTAATGGCAGTGTGGGGACGTGTGTCTCTGCTGGTAATGACAGTGTGGGGCCTGTGTCTCTGCTGGTAATGACAGTGTGGGGGCATGTGTCTCTGCTGGTAATGACAGTGTGGGGCCTGTGTCTCTGCTGGTAGTGACAGTGTGTGGGGGCGTGTGTCTCTGCTGGTAATGACAGTGTGGGAGCGTGTGTCTCTGCTGGTAATGACAGTGTGGGGTCTGTGTCTCTGCTGGTAATAACAGTGTGGGGGCGTGTGTCTCTGCTGGTAATGACAGTGTGGGGTCTGTGTCTCAGCTGGTAATGACAGTGTGGGGCCTGTGTCTCTGCTGGTAATGACAGTGTGGGGGTCTGTGTCTCTGCTGGTAATGACAGTGTGGGGCCTGTGTCTCTGCTGGTAATGACAGTGTGTGGGGGCCTGTGTCTCTGCTGGTAATGACAGTGTGGGGGCGTCTGTCTCTGCTGGTAATGACAGTGTGGGGTCTGTGTCTCAGCTGGTAATGACGTGTGGGGGTGTGTCTCTCTGCTGGTAATGACAGTGTGGGGGCCTGTGTCTCTGCTGGTAATGACAGTGTGTGGGGGCCTGTGTCTCTGCTGGTAATGACAGTGTGTGGGGGCCTGTGTCTCTGCTGGTAATGACAGTGTGGGGCCTGTGTCTCTGCTGGTAATGACAGTGTGGGGTCTGTGTCTCTGCTGGTAATGACAGTATGGGGGCTGTGTCTCTGCTGGTAATGACAGTGTGGGGACTGTGTCTCTGCTGGTAAAGACAGTGTGGGGGCCTGTGTCTCTGCTGGTAATGACAGTGTGGGGGCGTGTGTCTCTGCTGGTAATGACAGTGTGGGGCCTGTGTCTCTGCTGGTAATGACAGTGTGGGGGCTGTGTCTCTGCTGGTAATGACAGTGTGGGGTCTGTGTCTCAGCTGGTAATGACAGTGTGGGGGCGTGTGTCTCTGCTGGTAATGACAGTGTGGAGTCTGTGTCTCTGCTGGTAATGACAGTGTGGGGCGTGTGTCTCTGCTGGTAATAACAGTGTGGGGCCTGTGTCTCTGCTGGTAATGACAGTGTGGGGGTCTGTGTCTCTGCTGGTAATGACAGTGTGGGGGTCTGTGTCTCTGCTGGTAATGACAGTGTGGGGGCTGTGTCTCTGCTGGTAATGACAGTGTGTGGGGGCCTGTGTCTCTGCTGGTAATGACAGTGTGGGAGCCTGTGTCTCAGCTGGTAATGACAGTGTGGGAAGGGCGTGTGTCTCTGCTGGTAATGACAGCGTGGGGGCCTGTGTCTCTGCTGGTAATGACAGTGTGGGGGCGTGTTTCTCTGCTGGTAATGACAGTGTGGGGGCTGTGTCTCTGCTGGTAATGACAGTGTGGGGGTCTGTGTCTCTGCTGGTAATGACAGTGTGGGGCCTGAGTCTCTGCTGGTAATGACAGTGTGGGGGTCTGTGTCTCTGCTGGTAATGACAGTGTGGGGGCTGTGTCTCTGCTGGTAATGACAGTGTGGGGGCCTGTGTCTCTGCTGGTAATGACAGTGTGGGGGGGGCGTGTGTCTCTGCTGGTAATGACAGCGTGGGGGCCTGTGTCTCTGCTGGTAATGACAGTGTGGGGGCGTGTTTCTCTGCTGGTAATGACAGTGTGGGGGTCTGTGTCTCTGCTGGTAATGACAGTGTGGGGGCTGTGTCTCTGCTGGTAATGACAGTGTGTGGGGGCCTGTGTCTCTGCTGGTAATGACAGTGTGGGAGCCTGTGTCTCAGCTGGTAATGACAGTGTGGGAAGGGCGTGTGTCTCTGCTGGTAATGACAGCGTGGGGGCCTGTGTCTCTGCTGGTAATGACAGTGTGGGGGCGTGTTTCTCTGCTGGTAATGACAGTGTGGGGGCTGTGTCTCTGCTGGTAATGACAGTGTGGGGGTCTGTGTCTCTGCTGGTAATGACAGTGTGGGGGCCTGTGTCTCTGCTGGTAATGACAGTGTGGGGGGGGCGTGTGTCTCTGCTGGTAATGACAGCGTGGGGGCCTGTGTCTCTGCTGGTAATGACAGTGTGGGGGCGTGTTTCTCTGCTGGTAATGACAGTGTGGGGGCTGTGTCTCTGCTGGTAATGACAGTGTGGGGGTCTGTGTCTCTGCTGGTAATGACAGTGTGGGGCCTGAGTCTCTGCTGGTAATGATAGTGTGGGGTGCTGTGTCTCTGCTGGTAAAGACAGTGTGGGGCCTGTGTCTCTGCTGGTAATAACAATGTAGGGGTCTGTGTCTCTGCTGGTAATGACAGTGTGGGGCCTGTGTCTCTGCTGGTAATGACAGTGTGGGAGCGTGTGTCTCTGCTGGTAATGACAGTGTGGGAGCCTGTCTCTCTGCTGGTAGTGACAGTGTGGGGTCTGTGTCTCTGCTGGTAATGACAGTGTGGGGGCTGTGTCTCTGCTGGTAGTGACAGTGTGGGGGCTGTGTCTCTGCTGGTAATGACAGTGTGGGGGCCTGTGTCTCTGCTGGTAATGACAGTGTGGGAGCCTGTGTCTCTGCTGGTAATGACAGTGTGGGGGGGCGTGTGTCTCTGCTGGTAATGACAGTGTGGGGGCCTGTGTCTCTCCTGGTAATGACAGTGTGGGGGCTGTGTCTTTGCTGGTAGTGACAGTGTGGGGGCTGTGTCTCTGCTGGTAATGACAGTGTGGGAGCCTGTGTCTCTGCTGGTAATGACAGTGTGGGGCCTGTGTCTCTGCTGGTAATGACAGTGTGGGGGGGGCGTGTGTCTCTGCTGGTAATGACAGTGTGGGGGCCTGTGTCTCTGCTGGTAATGACAGTGTGGGAGCCTGTGTCTCTGCTGGTAATGACAGTGTGGGGGCGTGTGTCTCTGTTGGTAATGACAGTGTGGGGGCATGTTTCTCTGCTGGTAATGACAGTGTGGGGGCTGTGTCTCTGCTGGTAATGACAGTGTGGGGGTCTGTGTCTCTGCTGGTAATGACAGTGTGGGGCGTGTGTCTCTGCTGGTAATAACAGTGTGGGGCCTGAGTCTCTGCTGGTAATGATAGTGTGGGGTGCTGTGTCTCTGCTGGTAGTGACAGTGTGGGGCCTGTGTCTCTGCTGGTAATGACAGTGTGGGGCCTGTGTCTCTGCTGGTAATGACAGTGTGGGAGCGTGTGTCTCTGCTGGTAATGACAGTGTGGGAGCCTGTGTCTCTGCTGGTAATGACAGTGTGGGGCCTGTGTCTCTGCTGGTAATGACAGTGTGGGGGGGGGGGCGTGTATCTCTGCTGGTAATGACAGCGTGGGGGCCTGTGTCTCTGCTGGTAATGACAGTGTGGGAGCCTGTGTCTCTGCTGGTAATGACAGTGTGGGGGCGTGTGTCTCTGCTGGTAATGACAGTGTGGGGGCATGTTTCTCTGCTGGTAATGACAGTGTGGGGGCTGTGTCTCTGCTGGTAATGACAGTGTGGGGGTCTGTGTCTCTGCTGGTAATGACAGTGTGGGGCCTGAGTCTCTGCTGGTAATGATAGTGTGGGGTGCTGTGTCTCTGCTGGTAAAGACAGTGTGGGGTCTGTGTCTCTGCTGGTAATAACAATGTAGGGGTCTGTGTCTCTGCTGGTAATGACAGTGTGGGGCCTGTGTCTCTGCTGGTAATGACAGTGTGGGAGCGTGTGTCTCTGCTGGTAATGACAGTGTGGGAGCCTGTCTCTCTGCTGGTAGTGACAGTGTGGGGTCTGTGTCTCTGCTGGTAATGACAGTGTGGGGGCCTGTGTCTCTGCTGGTAATGACAGTGTGGGAGCCTGTGTCTCTGCTGGTAATGACAGTGTGGGGCCTGTGTCTCTGCTGGTAATGACAGTGTGGGGGGGTGGGCGTGTGTCTCTGCTGGTAATGACAGCGTGGGGCCTGTGTCTCTGCTGGTAATGACAGTGTGGGGGGGGCCTGTGTCTCTGCTGGTAATGACAGTGTGGGGGCCTGTGTCTCTGCTGGTAGTGACAGTGTGGGGCTGTGTCTCTGCTGGTAATAACAGTGTGGGGGCCTGTGTCTCTGCTGGTAGTGACAGTGTGGGGTCTGTGTCTCTGCTGGTTAATGTAGATCTTTCCCTGTGCCTGTCCCCAGCAGAGACCCTCCTCTCTCACACACACACCAGCAGAGCACCACACCTACTGGGATTGTCTGAAAACTGTTGCTCTCCTCTGAGCACAGTCTTGCCCCACCCCCCTGGGGAATGTGGGGAAATCCCTCTGGAATGTTCCCCTCCCCCCCCCATGGCCACACCCCTTTCCTGCACTGAGCGTGTGCGAGGTTTGGTATAAAGCTGATTGGAGGAGGGTCAGTTCCTGGTGGTACTGTTCCTTCCCCTAGCCCTGGGCTGTGGCCCAGTCCCAGCAGCTCCCTGTGGGGAATGGTCAAGGTGGTGGAGCTCTGGCCCATGGGGCAGGGAGGGTCAGTATCTCTGCTGTGGTCACTGCCTCTGGCCCTTCACCTTTGGCCAGTTGCCCCTGGCCCCTGGCTCTGTTCCCAGGGGACCCTCCCGTGTCACCCACTGAGCCGTGACCCTGGGGGAGGGGGTTTGTGAGGGGCCTTCGATCAGTCACAGGGAGGGCCCGTACCTGCCCTTCCCTCCCAGAGACACCATCGTTGGGCACGTGATGGAGCTCCCTTCCTGAACCCAGCAGCTCCTGGAGCGGGGGTGGTGGGGGGGGGAGAGAGAGGGACAGAGGGAGGGAGGGAGGGAGGGGGCTGACCCTCCTCCCCAACAAGGCCCCCTGTGGTTACACATTCCCGGCAGAACAGGGATTTTCCGGGACACCATTCCCAAACATCCATCTGTAGACTGTAACCTCAAACCTGCATTTCACACTCCCCCCTCCCCCCTCCCCCCAATAACACCCCATTACCCCCAATAATGGCCCCTCCCCCAATAATGCCCCATTACCCCCAATAACACCCCATTCCCCCAATAAAGCCCCCCTCTCCCCAATAATGCCCCCTTCCACCCAATAACACCCCTCCCCCCCAATAATGGCCCCTCCCCAATAATGCCCCCTTTCCCTCAGTAACATTCCCCCACACCCCCCTGCCCCCCTATACCTTCCCCACTCTGCCCCCTGTCCCCCGATAATGTCCCCACTGTCTCTCCAAACGCTGTGCCCTTAGGGTGGGGGGTGGGGGGCGGTGGTGCTGCTGGCTTCAGTCCCCACGTGATGATGACCTCCCTCCCTCCCTCCCTCCCTCAGCCCCGTGTGGGGGTCCCTGCCCCCTCCCCCCTCAGTGTGAGGAAGCTGGAATCGGCCGTCACGTTCTGTGATCACACAGCTGTGTGATAGGTTGGTGGGGCAGTGGGTAGTGTCGCTGCCTCTGGACCTGGAGTTCCTTGCTGTGGTCCCCAGCCAGGCCTGGATGATCAGTGAGAAGCAGGGGGCTTTCCTGGTCAGCGATCTGAAACCAGAGCCTCTCGTTCGGTAGGGACAGGCTGCACTGTGCAGTGTTCAGGCAGTAATGGATGGTCCGGGATGGGGTACAGTTGGTCCGTGGTTAATCACCAGTTATATCATATCGCTGTGATTTTCTTACTTCAGCTGGACGGGGGACTGAGTGTCTCCAACAGGAGTACTAAACACTGTCCTCATCACCTGATTTAAGGCACTACATAAATGCATTAGACACCGTTCCGAGACGGTTCACTCTCTGAACTGAGTTGAGTTGAGTTTACCGAGACAAGCTTTGTCTTGCGAGCAGGTACAGAGTTACGGAAATAACAGATAAACAGCAGCAAAAACCAAAACCCAGGGACAGGTGAGTGTTAAGAGTTTGTGAGGCCATTCAGTATCTAACAACAACAGTGGGGTAGAAACTGTTATGAAACCGGCTGGTGTGTGTGTTCAGGCTGCTGTACCGTCTCCCCGATGGTAGAGGGTGTAGAGAAACATTGCCAGGGTGGGGTGGATCTTTGAGAATGCTGGTGGCCTTTCCCTGACAGTGGGCCTGGGAGATGGAGTCTATCGATGGGAGGGTGGCCTTAGTGATTGTCCATGCAGAGTTCCCCACTCTCTGTAACTGTCTCCGAACCTGAACGGTACAGTTCCCATCCCAGGCAGTGATACACCCAGACAGAATCCTCTCGATGGGGCACCTGTAACAATTGGCGAGGGGGTTCACTGTCATGCCCCAGATTCCCTCAGCTGCCTGAGGAGGAAGAGACATTGTTGGGCCTTTGTAACCAGTGCGTCCACATGGAGACTCCAAGAAAGCTTGTTGTGGATGACCACTCCCAGGAGCTTGACCCTCTCCACCCATCCCCCCTCTGTGCTGTTAATGTGTGGGAGGGGGCATGAGTAACATCCCCCTGAAAGTCAATAATGAGTTCCTTGGTGTTGCCCACATTGAGAGCTCGGTTGGTCTCAATGCACCATTTCTCTAGGTCTTCCACCTCCCGTCTGTAGCCTGTTTCGTTACCATCTGAGATTCGACCGACTATGGTGGTATCATCAGCGACATTGTAAATGGCATGAGTCTGGTATTTGGCGATGCAGCCATGGGTATACAGTGAGTACAGTAGGGGGCTGAGTACACACCCCTGGGGGGGGGCTCCAGTGTTGTGTGTTAGTCAGGATGAAATATTGTCCCCAATCTTCACTGATTGTGGACGGTGAGTCAGGAAACTGAGGGTCCAGTTGCAGAGAGTGGGCAGATTGTGTTCTGAGGAATGTTTGTGAGGAGTGGATTTGTTTGTGAGGATTTTACAGGATCACTTCCCTGGAATGGATCCAATCCCTGAGGGATGTGGACAGGGTGGATGTGGAAAGGATACTTCCTCTTCTGGGAGAATCTGAAATTGGGAATCGTTTTTGAGACCGTGATTGAATCTCATGTGAAACAGACTGTTTCTACTTTTGCATCTTTGGAACTCTCTCTCCCTCTAACCCTGGTGGAAGCAGAGGCTGTGAATGTTTGTGAAGGAGGGGTGACAGACTGCTCGCTACCAAGGGGAAGAAAGGATGGGTCAGATCGCAAAATTGAGCTTAGATTAGATTACTTACAGTGTGGAAACAGGCCCTTCGGCCCAACAAGTCCACACCGACCCGCCGAAGCGCAACCCACCCATACCCCTACATTTACCCCTTACCTAACACTACGGGCAATTTAGCATGGCCAATTCACCTGACCCGCACATCTTTGGACTGTGGGAGGAAACCGGAGCACCCGGAGGAAACCCACGCAGACACGGGGAGAACGTGCAAACTCCACACAGTCAGTCGCCTGAGGCTGGAATTGAACACAGTGCTAACCACTGTGCCACCGTGCTGCCCTGAATCATTAAATTTTGGGACAGTTTGTGGTCTGGGGTTGGAGTACTCTGAGCAGCGAGGGATGTTACTAATTGAAGAGTTTAACATAGGGACTGAAGGAGTTGACGGGGGTTGGGATGGGGACCAGAGAGAGAGCCTTTCTCTGGGAGGTGTGGGAAGATGGGATTAAGGATGATCAGACTCTCACTGAATGGGCTGATTGGCCTACTCCTGATTCGACACCTTGGGGTGAGGCGTTGGGAAAGAATATTCCAGCGTAAAGTTCCTGTCCCTCGGGAAACAGAAATCTGATTTCACTCCCTGATCCAGCACGTCCCCACAAAACTCCATGGTTCCTGGTCAGTTCCAGGAGGTCATCCCGAACGGTCACCCAGTGATCCGGGGGACACTGGCTTGAATCTGCTGCCCGCCCCCCTGATGTAGCCACTGCTGCTTGTTGTAAAAACCCGGAGAGCTCGCTCCCATCTCTCAGGAGGGGAGTGTTCTAGCCTTCGTGGATGTGGTTGACTCTTACCTGCCCTTAAGGGGATAATCACCAGTGAAACCCAATCCCCCAATCCATTTAACAAAATCCCACTCAGATTTGCCAGCCTGGGATACTGAGAGAAATCCCAGAGCTTGGGGAAGGTGAGGAATGCAGACGGTGGAAATCCAGTCAATGAGACATCGTGCTGGGAAAACACAGCATCCGAGGAGCGGGAGAGTGGGTATTTCAGGTCAGGGCCTTTCTCCCGCGCTCAGGGCCACTTTCCTGCTCCATTTTATTGACAGTGAAATCCTGCAGCTGCTCCATGTCTTAGACATGCTGGAAAAGAGGGGAGACAGAGAGAGAGAGAGAGACACAGACAGAGAGAAAGAGAAAGAGACAGACAGACACACAGAGAGAGAGACACAGAGAGAGAGACAGACAGACAGACAGACAGACAGAGAGAAAGAGACAGACAGACACAGAGCGAGAGAGAGAGAGAAAGCGACAGACAGAGTAACAGACAGACACAGACAGAGAGAGAAAGAGACAGACAGAGTGACAGACAGACAGACAGAGAGAAAGAGACAGACAGACACAGCGAGAGAGAGAGAGAAAGCGACAGAGTAACAGACAGACACAGACAGACAGAGAGTGAGAGAGAAAGAGACAGACAGACAGACAGGGAGAGAAAGAGACAGAGAGAGAGAGAGACAGACAGAGAGACAGACAGAAAGAGACACACACACACAGACCGCATTCACAGCTGTGACCTCTCTTTGCAAACTGCGGTTCCATCGTTAAACTCTTTGATTAGGAACCCCCCTCTTGATCCTCTCTGCTCAGAGTAATACAATCCGAGACCACATGAACTGTCCTTTCCACCCTTGGCCCAGGAAGTAACTCTGGTTTCTGTCCTGTTGTGAAGACTGACAGGGTTATCTTGCTGAAGTGTATCCAGGGCCCCTGCCGAACGGACGCTCCCCTCCCTGGCCTGGGGACACAGACTCAGGATAACGGGTGAGCCGGTTAGGACAGAGACTTGGTGGGTGGTGAGGGTATGAAATTCTCTCTGCTGACCACCCTGCAGTCCTGGAGTATTTTCAGGACAGAGGGATAGATGGCATAGCCCTGTGTTCCGAGACGTTACCCCTGTACCTCACTTTGAGAGAGACGTTATCTCCAGGCAAGGCTTTCCTGAGAGCTGGGGAACTAGGGGTCAGTGTCTAAAACTGCAGCAGTGGGCAATTGGGAACGGAGATGGGGATAAATGTCTCCGCCCAGGGAGAAAGTGAAAAATCCCACAACACCAGCTGATGGTCCAACAGGAAGCACTAGCTTTCGGAGCGCTGCTCCTCCATCAAGTAATTGTAGAGCAGGATCACGGGACCCGGAGTTTAAATCACCGTATCATACACTGAAACGATAATATTGAACAAACCGCGCTGTTAAATCTTTCATCTTTACTAAAGGAGCGCAGTTTTGGTTGGTCAATGTGTCACCAAGAGAAAGGGGGAGTAGGGGTGGGTGGTAGGGGTGGGTGGTAGGGGTGGGGAGTAGGGGTGGGTGGTAGAGGTGGGGTTAGGGGTAGGGGTAGGGGTGGGGTGGAGGGGGGGGAGCCTGTAGAATTCTGTCCCAGCCAGTGGTCGGGGCCAAAACATTGCAATGTTTCCAGGCAGAAATTGGTGAGAATTCTCCCGACGAAGGGACTGAGATGGACAGAAGACGCAAAGACAAGGACTCCAGCTGGTTCAGTGAGGGTGGGGGTGGAGGTGGGGGTGGGGGTGGGGGAGATGGAGGGGCGAGGGAGGTGGAGGGGGCGAGGGAGGTGGAGGGGTGTATTCAGCACATTAACTCGGTCACTTGCCTCCTGTAGGTAATCCCCTGGGCTGGGGTCACCGCTCCGAGTGGAGGTTTGACCTGGAACATTCCGGAAGCTCAGCGTTGCAGCAGGTCTGTGCTGGGGCTAACTCCACGTTTCTCCTGGGGTTTGTATTGAGGAACTGAACGGGACTGAAATCAAACCCCGAGAGTCCCGCGGCTGTCCGAACATCACATTTATCAACCAGTCAACCTTGGAGCTTCCAACTAGATCAGGCCGGCCCTGGGGAGGGGGGTGTGGTACAGGAAGGGGGGGGTTAAGGGGTGATGGGGTGGGGTTAGGGGGTGATGGGGTGGGGCGATGGCGGTGGGGTTAGGGGGTGATGGGGTGGGGCGATGGTGGTGGGGTTAGGGAGTGATGGGGTGGGGTTAGGGGGTAGTGGGGTTAGGGGGCGATGGGGTGGGGTTAGGGGATGATGGCGGTGGGGTTAGGGGGCGATGGGGTGGGGTTAGGGGATGATGGCGGTGGGGTTGGGGGCGATGGGGTGGGGTTAGGGGGTGATGGGGTGGGGTTAGGGGGTGATGGGGTGGGGTTAGGGGGTGGTGGGGTTACGGGGCAATGGGGTGGGGTTAGGGGGTGATGGCAGTGGGGTTAGGGGGTGATGGGGTGGGGTTAGGGGGTGATGGGGTGGGGTTAGGGGATGATGCGATGGGGTGGGGCGATGGGGTGGGGTTAGGGGATGATGGCAGTGAGGTTAGGGGGCGATGGGGTGGGGTCAAGGGACGATGGGATGGGGTCAGGGGACGATGGGGTGGGGTCAAGGGACGATGGGGTGGGGTCAGGGGACGATGGGGTGGGGTCAGGGGATGAAGGCGGTGGGGTCAGGGGGCGATGGGGTGGGGTCAGGGGTGATGGGGTGGGGTCAGGGGATGAAGGCGGTGGGGTCAGCGGGCGATGGGGTGGGGTCAGGGGGCGATGGGGTGGGGGTGGTTGCGTTGGTGCAGTGCAGGTTCTGGTGACTGTGTTCCCCCCCCGCCCCCCCGACTGTGTTCCCCCCTGACTGTGTTCCCCCCCCGACTGTGTTCCCCCCCCGACTGTGTTCCCCCCCAACTGTGTTCCCCCCTGACTGTGTTCCCCCCCAGCCTCTCCCCCCTGACTGTGTTCCCCTCCCCTGACTGTGTTCCCCTCCCCCGACTGTGTTCCCCCCTGACTGTGTTCCCCTCCCCTGACTGTGTTCCCCCCTGACTGTGTTCCCCCCCAGCCTCCCCCCCGACTGTGTTCCCCCCCCGACTGTGTTCTCCCCCCCTGACTGTGTTCCCCCCCGACTGTGTTCCCCCCCCGACTGTGTTCCCCCCCTGACTGTGTTCCCCCCCCTGACTGTGTTCCCCCCCCCTGACTGTGTTCCCCCCCTGACTGTGTTCCCCCCCCTGACTGTGTTCCCCCCCCCTGACTGTGTTCACCCCCCGACTGTGTTCCCCCCCCGACTGTGTTTCCCCCCCCCCCGACTGTGTTCCCCCCCTGACTGTGTTCCTGTCGCTCTCTGCAGGGATGATCACCCTGATGGAGCTGGCCACCCTCTCTGACACACAGCCCACCCATCGCCTGCTGAAGCCCTGGTGGGACGTGCTGATGGACTACCTGGTGCTGGTGATGCTGATGGTATCCCTCCTGTCTGCCACCCTGCTCATTTCCCAGGACAAGGTGGTCTGCCTGCCCTGCGACCACGTACGGGCTCTGAACGCCACGCCTCGGAGTTCCTCCGCTGGCGCGGTGCCCCCACCACCCCGTCCTCACCCCCCTGAGGGGCAGGAGACATCCGACTGTGGGAGCAGGCGTCCGTCAGGAGCTGCGGGAGACCAGCTGGGGCCAGCAGGATCCAAATCGCCATCCTCCGCTCGGAGACTGAGGGCCGGAGGTTACAAAACCAACCTGGATTTCCAGCAGTACGTCTACATCAGTCAGGTGTGCTACCAGAAAGCCCTGCCCTGGTACTCCAAGTATTTCCCGTACATCGCCCTGGTGCACACCATCATCCTGTTGGCCGGCGGCAACTTCTGGTTTAAGTTCCCAAAGACCTCCTCCAAAGTCGAGCATTTTGTCGCGATCCTGGGCAAGTGTTTCGAGTCGCCATGGACCACCAAGGCTGTCTCTGAGACCGCCAACGAGGATTCGGAAAACAGCCAGAACCGGACCAAGATGTTCAAGTCGGCCACCCTGGAGCCCAGCGAGATCTCGGAGACCGGCTCCTCGCTGACCTCTCACCCCGAGGTGACCTTTGAGCCGGCGGTCAGTGGCTCACCTTCGATGAACATCTTGGACAAGCAGGACGGAGAGCAAGCCAAGGCTCTCTTCGAGAAGGTGCGCAGGTTTCGGGCTCACACAGAGGACGGGGACCTGATCTACAAGTTCTACGTCGGTCAGACAGTGGTGAAAGCCCTCAAGTTCCTGGTCATCCTGTGCTACACCTTCACCTTTGTCGACTCCATCACCTTTGAGCACGTCTGCAAGCCCAAGATTAAGAACGTCACGGGTTACTCCGTCTTTTTCTGCACCCACAGCATGGCCTACATGCTGAAGAAACTGCTCATCACCTACATCATCCTGATCGCCTTGTACGGCCTGGTCTGCCTCTATACCCTCTTCTGGCTGTTCCGAGGGTCACTGAAGGAGTACTCCTTTGAGAAGGTGCGCGAGGAGAGCAACTTCAGCGACATCCCTGACGTCAAAAACGACTTTGCCTTCCTGCTGCACATGGTGGACCAGTACGACCAGCTCTACTCGAAGCGTTTCGCCATCTTCCTGTCCGAGGGCTGCGAGAGCAAGCTGCTGGAGATGAACCTCAACCACGAGTGGACATACGAGAAGCTGCGGCAGCACGTCTCCAAGAACGCTCAGGGGAAGCTGGAGCTGCAGCTGTTCATGCTGTCCGGCATCCCCAAGGCGGTCTTCGACATGAGCGACCTGGAGGTGCTGAAGCTGGAGTTGATCCCGGATGTCCGGCTGCCGGCCAAGATGTCCCAGATGGTGGGGCTGAGGGAGCTCTACCTCTACCACTGCCCGGCGAAGGTGGACCAAATCGCCTTCAACTTCCTGCGGGAGCACCTCCACATCCTGCACGTCAAGTTCACCGACATCGGGGAGATCCCCCTCTGGGTGTACTCCCTCAAGAACCTGGTGGAGCTGCACCTCTCGGGCAACCTCAACTCGGAGACCAACAAGGCCATTGGCCTGGAGTCCCTCAAGGAGCTGCGGCACCTCAAAGTCCTCATCGTCAAGAGCAACCTCTCCAAGATCCCCTCGAACGTGATGGAGCTGGCCACGCACTTGTCCAGGCTGGTCATCCAGAACGACGGGACGAGACTCCTGGTCCTCAACAACCTGAAGAAGTTGACCAGCCTCTCGGAGTTGGAGCTGCAGAACTGCGAGCTCGGCAGGATCCCGCACGCCATCTTCAGCCTCAGCAACCTCCAGAAGCTGGACCTCAAAGCCAACGGCATCCAGAGCATCGAGGAGATCGTCAGCTTCCAGCACCTCAAGAGGCTCTCCTGCCTCAGACTGTGGCACAACGCCATCTCGTGCATCCCCGCCACCATCGGTCTGATCAGGAACCTCGAGCAGCTGTACCTGTCCAACAACAAGCTGGAGACCCTGCCCGCTGCCCTGTTCACCCTGAGGAAGCTGCGATACCTGGACCTCAGCCACAACCTGCTGACGGCTGTGCCGCCTGACATCCACCTGCTCCAGAACCTGCAACACTTCTCCATCACCAAGAACAAGGTGGAGACCCTGTCCCTCCAACTCTTCAGCTGCCTCAAGCTGAGGTCCTTGCAGCTGGGTCAGAACTGTATCGCCCACATCCCCCCAGAGATCGGACAGTTATCACAGCTCACCTACCTCGAGCTGAAAGGGAACCACCTGGAGAGGATTCCTCCCGAGATCGGCAGCTGCCTGTTGCTCAGAAAGAACAGTCTGATCGTTGAAGACCTTCTGTTCGATCACCTCCCCACTGAGGTCAAAGAGCACTTCACCGAGCAAGACTTTACCTCCATTGTCTGACCTCCGCTGGGAGTCTGGGCCTCCTCTCAGTGGGGCCCAGAGGTCCCTGTGTTGTACCAGGACAGACCTCACAATAAGTCAGGCTTCTCCTCAGGCTGGGTGACAGGACAGCTTCCCATCTCCTGAAGTTCTCTCAGGGTGGGTTCCAACACGTCGGCACTTCCAATGGTCTTCTCGATGTATATATCCGGCCGGTGATTCCAGCCAACACTTACCTCGGAGCGTTAGTTAGAGGCTTCATCGTAGGATAGTCTGAGGTGGGAATTCACGTGTGGATCTGGGAAATCTTACAGACCCTCCAGACCACATCCGGGGGGGGTGGGAGAGAGGGGATTCTGACTCACTGAGACCCCCGAGGGGGGGGGGAATCCTGATCCTTGGGGGGGAGGGGGAATTCTGATCCTGGAGAGGGGGGGGAAGGGAATGTTGATTCTGAGGAAGGGGGGAGAGAGGGAATGCTGATCCTGGGAGGGTGTTGTGGAGGGTGGGGGGAGTGGGGAAGGGGGGGAACTGGGCTGCTGGGGGTAATCCTGACTCTGAGGGGACGGAGTGGATGTTGGGGAGGGGGTTAGAATCCAGATTCTGGGACAGGACGATGGGGATGAATTTGGGGATTCCTGCCAGAGCCGACAGTTTGAATCATATCCTCCTTCCCTCGCTCACCCTCACTCACACACTCACACTCACTCACACTCACTCACACTCACTCACACTCACACTCACTCACACTCACTCACACTCACACTCACACTCACTCACAGTCAAAAAGAGACAATACACAGAACAAGGCCATTTGGCCCAACGAGCCTGTGCTGCCTCTCTGGAGGGCAGCCCTGTCAATCCCAACTCCCTGCTGCATTCCCAGAGCTCTGTCAGTGTGTTTCCGTGAAGTTCCCATCTGATCCAATCCTCTCCGTCTCACACACGCACACGCACACGCACATACACACACACGCACGCACATACACACACACGCACATACACACACACGCACACCCACACGCACACACACTGTAGCTTAAATTTTCAGAAACATCCAGTCAAACTTAAAAGTGGAAGTTGCTGGAAGCTTCCTTTCCGGTTTGGGGTGGGAATATCTTGGGAAGTTGTTACTCTTACACGGTGTGGATTAAGGTAAGACTTTGTCAATAGGACAAGGTCAGTGATGACCCAGGACCCAGAGCCCCTTTCATCGGGAGACCCGGATAATGACCACTCAGCAGGATGTGGGGTGGGTCCAGCAGGGGGTGAGATGGTCAGACCCAGGGCTCTCAATGCTGCAGGTCCTGGGTTGGAACAGAGAAATTCCACGAGTAATTTAGTTTTGATTGGTCAGCCTCGCTGTTTAAAAAAAGGCTGAAGATTTAAATCAGTGAACAGGACAGGGATTAAACTCATCAATTCACTAAACCAATGGTGACCTGATTCACTGGCTGTCCGCCCCTCAGTGGGGTGAGAGACAGTCAGGCTCTGGTGTGTCGCTCTGGGTGACAGCGCTGTGGTTTTATCTGTAAATAAATCTGACAGTTGTGATTTGCTCTTGGCGTTCTCAAAAGGCTATTATTTTCTCTGTCGGTGAGGTTCGAGGGTGATTGGTGATGTTTTGAAAGAATCCTACTTCCCGGTCTCCCCTCACCTGCTCCACTGCCTGCCTTGTTCATCAGTCGGTCATCTCAGCTCCAGGACACCTCTGTACGAGTTCCTCAGGGACAGTCGTCTTCAGCTGCTTCACCAATCACCTTCCTCCCATCAGAAGGCCCGAAGTGGGGGTGTTCACTGATGACTGGACAGGGTTCCGTTCCATTCCCCACTCCTCAGATCCTGAAAACAGTCCGTGTCCAAACGCACCAATATCCGGGCTTGGGCTGACGAGGGGTGAGTAACATTCACACCGCACGAACCCCAGGCTGTGCCCATTACTGATGAAAGACAATCCAACCACAGCCTCTGAGCGTACATTCGTGTTACCGCCACCGAATCCCACCGGTGTCAGCATTCTGGGGGTTATCACTGACCTGAAACAGATGCTGGAAAGCAGAGCCTAGATTAGAGTGATGCTGGAAAAGCGCAGCAGGTCAGGCAGCATCTCCCCGAGGAGCAGGGCAGTCGACGTTTCGGGCAAAAGACGTTGATTCTCCTGCCCCTCGGACGCTGCCTGACCTGCTGCGCTTTTCCAGCACCACACTCCGATCCAGAGACTCACTGGGACCTGCCGCACATAAACGCAGCGGCTCCGAGAGCAGGCCAGAGCCTGGGAGTCCTGAGGTGAGTAACTCCCCTCCTGACTCCCCAAAGCCTGTCCACCACCTACAAGGCCCAGGGCAGGAGTTGAATAATCCCACAACGCCCGGTTTATTCGGAAGCACTGGCTGTCAGAGCGCTGCTCCTTCACCAGGAGCTCTCCGAAAGCTACTGCTTCGGAATAAACCTGTGGGACTGCAGCCGGAAAGGTGTTGCTGGAAAAGCGCAGCAGGTCGGGCAGCGTCCGAGGGGCAGGAGAGTCGACGTTTCGGGCTGGAGCCCTCCTTCAGGAACCTGCTGGACCGGAACCCGGTGTTGTGGGATTTCTAACTTAGTCCAACCCCGACACCTCCAGATCGTGTCCGGAATGTGATGGGATACTCCCCACTGGCCCGGGATGGAGGGTCAGCCCCAACAACACGCTGCAACAACAACACCGCCCGGGATAACGGTCAGTATCCATCCCCTTCGGCACTGCCGTGTCGCGGTACACCGTCCGGGGGGAGTTACTGTCCCCTGCACCGACAGAGAGTGGCCGGTTATTGTTGGGAAACAGCAGCAGGGGGCGGGTCAGAGCAGCCAGCACAGACGGGAGTCACCACAGGGTGAGGTCAACAAGGAGGTTGCCTCACAGGGGGCTACACAAATGCAGGTAACCACGGTCTGAGCAGAGAGTGCTCCGTACAGCATGGAGGGGGAGAGCATCAGGGAGGGGGCTGAGGCTGGACCTGAGGGGTTGGGGGCTTCAGCATCAGTACCTCCTCCCTGACGGGGGAGGGAGGGGGGGTCCGGGGTGAGGGAGGGGGGTCCGGGTGATGGTAGTGTCCCCTCTGGTCCTGGGGGGCGATGTCCACTCGGACAGGACACTGTCCACACTGAGACTGGACGGGTCTGGGGCTGCATTTCCGTAGCCACCAGAGGACGAACATTAACCACCGCATCGACACGTGAGGGTCAGGACGGAGTGCTGCAGATCGTCACCCAGACACATCACCCCCCACCCCCACACCCCCCCACACTCCCCCCCCCCCCCCCACACACACACACCCCCACACTCCCCATACACCCCCCACACACCCCCCACACCCCCACACCCCACACCTCCCATCCCCCCCACACCCCCCACACCCCCCCCCACACCCCCCACTCTCCCCCACTCTCCCCCCACACACACCCCACACCCCACACCCCCATCCCGCTCACACACCCCACCCCCCTCACACACACCCACACACCCACCCCCCCAACCCCCCACACCCCCCCACACCCCCCACTCCCCCACACACACCCCACACACCCCCACACTCCCCACACCCCCCACACCCCCCCACACCCCACCACACCCCCACACCCCCCCCACACCCCCCCACACCCCCCACACCCCCACACACACACCCCACACCCCCCCACACACCCCCACACACACCCCACACCCCCCCACACCCCCCACTCTCCCCCCACACACCCCCACACCCCCCCACCCCCCCCACACACCCCCACTCTCCCCCCACACCCCCCCACACCCCCCCACACCCCCCCACACACCCCCACACCCCCCCATCCCCCCCACACCCCCCCACTCTCCCCCCCACACCCCCCCCACTCTCCCCCCACACCCCCCCACACCCCCCACACACCCCCACATCCCCCCACACACCCACACACCACCCCCACACCCCCCCACACCCCCCTCACACCCCCCACACCCCCACCCCACACCCCCACACAAACACCCCACACCCCCACACACACATCCCACACCCCCCCACACCCCCCACTCTCCCCCCACACCCCCCACACCCCCCCACACCCCCCCACCCCCCCCACACCCCCCCACACCCCCCCACACTCCCCCCACACTCACCCCACTCCCCTCACACACACCCACACCCTCCACACCCCCCCACACTCCCCCCACACTCCCCCCACACTCACCCCACTCCCCTCACACACACACCCACACCCCCCACACCCCCCCCACACTCCCCCCCACACTCCCCCCCCCCCACACCCCCCCACACCCCCATCACACACCCCCACACACACACACACACACACCCCCACACCCCCCCACACCCCCCCCCACCCCCCCCACCCCCCTCACACCCCCACACACCCACACCCCCACCCCCCCCCCCCCCACCCACCCCCCGACTCACCCTCCTCACACTCATCCCCCCACACGCCCCCCACCTCCACCCCCCCACACCCCCCCACACTCCCCCACCCCCCCACACCCCCCTCACTCCCCTCACACACACCCCCACCTCCCACATTCCCCACTCTCCCCACCCTCACCCCACTCCCCACCCACTCCACTGTGTAAGCAGCAGGGGGCGGGTCAGAGCAGCCCAGCACAGACGGGAGTCACCACAGGGTGAGGTCAACAAGGAGGCTGCCTCACAGGGGGCTACACAAATGCAGGTAACCACGGTCTGAGCAGAGAGTGCTCCGTACAGCAGGGAAGGGGAGAGCGTCAGGGAGGGGGCTGAGGCTGGACCTGACGGGTTGGGGGCTTCAGCATCAGTACCTCCTCCCTGACGGGGGAGGGAGGGGGGGTCCGGGGTGATGGGGGGAGGGTCTGGGGTGAGGGAGGGGGGTCAGGGTGATGGTAGTGTCCCCTCTGGTCCTGGGGGGCGATGTCCACTCGGACAGGACACTGTCCACACTGAGACTGGACGGGTCACTCAGGGGCTGCATTTCCGTAGCCACCAGAGGACGAACATTAACCACCGCATCGACACGTGAGGGTCAGGACGGAGTGCTGCAGATCGTCACCCAGACACATCACCCCCCGACCCCCACACCCCACCACACACACCCCACACCCCCCCACACTCCCCCCCCCACACACCCCCCACACTCCCCCCCACACACACCCCCCACCCCCACACCCCACCACACTCCCCATACACCCCCCCACACACCCCCCCACCCCCCCCACACCCCCCCACACACACCCCCACTCTCCCCCCACACCCCCCCACTCCCCCACACACACCCCACACCCCCCTACACTCCCCCACACCCCCCACACCGCCCACAACCCCCACTCTCCCCCCACACCCCCACACACACCCCCACACCCCCCCATCCCCCCCACACCCCCCACACCCCACACACACCCCCACACCCCCCAATCCCCCCCACACCCCCCACACTCCCCCATCCCCCCCACACCCCCCACACCCCCCCACACCCCCCCCACAACCCCCACAAGCCCCACACCCCCCCACACCCCCCCACACCCCCCAATCCCCCCCACACACCCCCCCCCCCCCACACCCCCCCCCCCCCCACACCCCCCACCCCCCCCCACACCCCCCCCCCCCCCCCCCCCCCACCCCCCCCCCCCCCCCCCCCCCCCCCCCCCCCCCCCCCCCCCCCCCCCCCCCCCCCCCCCCCCCCCCCCCCCCCCCCCCCCCCCCCCCCCCCCCCCCCCCCCCCCCCCCCCCCCCCCCCCCCCCCCCCCCCCCCCCCCCCCCCCCCCCCCCCCCCCCCCCCCCCCCCCCCCCCCCCCCCCCCCCCCCCCCCCCCCCCCCCCCCCCCCCACCCCCCCCCCCCCCCCCCCCCCCCCCCCCCCCCCCCCCCCCCCCCCCCCCCCCCCCCCCCCCCCCCCCCCCCCCCCCACACACCCACCCCCCCCCCCCCCCCCACCCACCCCCCCCCCCCCCCCCCCCCCCCCCCCACCCCCCCCCCCCCCCACCCACCCCCCCCCCCCCCCCACCCACCCCCCCCCCCCCCCCCCCCCCCCCCCCCCCCCCCCCCGCCCCCCCCCCCCCCCCCCCCCCCCCCCCCCCCCCCCCCCCCCCCCCCCCCCCCCCCCCACCCACCCCCCCCCCCCCACACACCCCCCCCCCCCCCCCCCCCCCCCCG
>NC_083445.1:31407843-31462843 GCF_020745735.1 Hemiscyllium ocellatum | reverse complement strand
TCCCCACACTCCCCACCCACCTACACTTCCCACCCTCCCCGTACTCCCCACCCACTCCACTGTGTAAGCAGCAGGGGGCGGGTCAGAGCAGCCCAGCACAGACGGGAGTCACCACAGGGTGAGGTCAACAAGGAGGCTGCCTCACAGGGGGCTACACAAATGCAGGTAACCACGGTCTGAGCAGAGAGTGCTCCGTACAGCAGGGAAGGGGAGAGCGTCAGGGAGGGGGCTGAGGCTGGACCTGACGGGTTGGGGGCTTCAGCATCAGTACCTCCTCACTGACGGGGGAGGGAGGGGGGGTCCGGGGTGAGGGAGGGGGGGTCCGGGTTGATGGGGGGAGGGTCTGGGGTGAGGGAGGGGTGTCCGGGGTGAGGGAAGGGGTCCGAGGCGACGGAGGAAGGTCCGGGGTGAGGGGGGGTCCGGGTGATGGTAGTGTCCCCTCTGGTCCTGGGGGGCGAAGTCCACTCGGACAGGACACTGTCCACACTGAGACTGGACGGGTCAGTCAGGGGCTGCATTTCCGTAGCCACCAGAGGACGAACATTAACCACCGCATCGACACGTGAGGGTCAGGACGGAGTGCTGCAGATCGTCACCCAGACACATCACCCCCCCCACCACACACACCCCACCACACACACCCCCCCACACCCCACACCCCCCACACTCCCCCCATCCCCCCCATCCCCCCATCCCCCCACACCCTCCCACACACACCCCACACATCCCCCACACACCTCCCACACCCCCCTCACACCCCCCACTCACCCCCCGACTCACCCCCCCACACCCCACACACCCCCTCACACGCCACACCCCCACACACCCCCCACACACACACCCCACCCCCCCCACACCCCCCCACACCCCCCACACACACCCCCCACACACCCCCCACACCCCCCACACACACACCCCACACCCCCCCACTCTCCCCCCACACCCCCCCATCCACCCCACACCCCCCCACTCTCCCCCCGCACCCCCCGCACCCCCACACCCCCCCACACCCCCCACACCCCCTCCA
Source organism: Hemiscyllium ocellatum (assembly GCF_020745735.1). Lineage (NCBI taxonomy): Eukaryota > Metazoa > Chordata > Chondrichthyes > Orectolobiformes > Hemiscylliidae > Hemiscyllium > Hemiscyllium ocellatum. The sequence goes on along the minus strand of NC_083445.1, from coordinate 31,461,816 downwards.
CTCCCCCCCACACCCCCCACACACCCCCACTCCCCCCCACTCCCCCACACACACCCCCCACACCCCCCACACCCCCCACACCCCCCACACTCCCCCCACACACACCCACACCCCCCACACTCCCCGCACACTCCCCCCCAAATCCCCCACACACCCCTCACACACCCCCACACCCCCCACATTCCCCACTCTCCCCACCCTCACCCCACTCCCCACCCTCACCCCACTCACCCCACACTCCCCTCCCACATCACACCCCACACACTCCCCACCCTCCCCACACCCCACACCCCACTCTCCCCACACTCCCCACCCTCCCCACACTCCCCACCCACCCTACACTCCCCACCCACTCCACGCTCCCCACCCTTCCCACACTCCACTCCCACCCCACACTCCCCACTCACCCCACACTCCCCACTCACCCCACACTCCCCACCCCCCCAACACTCCCCACCCACCCCATGCTCCCCACCCTCCCCACGCTCCTGACCCACACCACGCTCCCACACACACCCCACACATCCCCCACACACCTCCCACACCCCCCTTACACCCCCCACTCACCCCCCGACTCACCCCCCCACACCCCACACACCCCCTCACACGCCACACCCCCACACACCCCACACACACCCCCCACCCCCCCAAACCCCCCCCACACCCCCCCCCACACCCCCCACACACACACCCCACACCCCCCCACACCCCCCCACACCCCCCCACACCCCCACACCCCCCCACACCCCCCCACTCTCCCCCCACTCTCCCCCATCCACCCCACACCCCCCACACCCCCCCACTCTCCCCCCGCACCCCCCCACACCCCCCCCCACACCCCCCCCACACCCCCCCCACACCCCCCCACTCCCCCTCCACTCCCCCCCCACTCCCCCCACACTCCCCCCACACACACCCCACACCCCCACACCCCCCTCACCCCCTCACACACACCCACTCCCCCCACACTCCCCCCACACTCACCCCCACCCCCCCAAACCCCCCACACCCCCCTCACACCCCCCCACACCCCCCACATTCCCCACTCTCCCCACCCTCACCCCACTCCCCACCCTCACCCCACTCACCCCACACTCCCCTCCCACATCACACCCCACACACTCCCCACCCTCCCCACACTAACCAACCACCCTACACTCCCCACCCTCCACACACCCCACACTCCCCTCACACTCACCACACACCCCACCCACACCACTCTCCCCACACTCCCCACCCACCCTACACTCCCCACCCACCCCATGCTCCCCACCCTCCCCACGCTCCTGACCCACACCACGCTCCCCACTCACCCCACACTCCCCACACTCCCCACCCACACCACACTCCCCACCCACCCCACACACTCCCCACTCACCCCACTCACCCTACCCACCTCACTCACGCCACACTCCCCTACACTCCCCCCAATCCCACCCACTCCACACTCACATCACACACACCACTCTCCCCACACTCCCCACCCTCACCCCACACTCCCCACCCTCACCCCACACTCCCCACTCACACCACCCTCACCCTACTCACCCTACTCTCCCCACGCTCCCCACGCTCCCCACTCTCCCCACCCACTCCACCCACCCCACACTCCACACCCTCACCCCACACTCCCCACTCACACCACCCTCACCCTACTCACCCTACTCTCCCCACGCTCCCCACGCTCCCCACTCTTCCCACTCTCCCCTCCCACATCACACCCCACACACTCCCCACCCATCCATTGTATATTGGATAAAGGTGTGTAGTGGTGTATATTGAACAGCATTGTATATTGGATAACGGTGTGTAGTGATGGATATGGGACAGCATTGTATATTGGATAAAGGTGTGTAGTGATGGATATGGGACAGCATTGTATATTGGATAAAGGTGTGTAGTGATGGATATGGGACAGCATTGTATATTGGATAAAGGTGTGTAGTGGTGGATATTGGACAGCAGTGTATATTGGATAAAGGTGTGTAGTGATGGATATGGGACAGCATTGTATATTGGATAAAGGTGTGTAGTGGTGGATATTGGACAGCATTGTATATTGGATAAAGGTGTGGAGTGGTGGATATTGGACAGCATTGTATATTGGATAACGGTATGGAGTGTTGTATATTGAACAGCATTGTATATTGGATAAAGGTGTGTAGTGGCGGATATTGGACAGCATTGTATATTGGATAAAGGTGTGTAGTGGTGGATATTGGAGAGCATTGTATATTGGATAAAGGTGTGTAGTGGTGGATATTGGACAGCATTGTATATTGGATAACGGTATGGAGTGGTGGATATTGGACTGCATTGTATATTGGATAAAGGTGTGGAGTGGTGGATATTGGACAGCATTGTATATTGGATAACGGTATGGAGTGTTGTATATTGAACAGCATTGTATATTGGATAAAGGTGTGTAGTGGTGGATATTGGACAGCATTGTATATTGGATAAAGGTATGTAGTGGTGGATATTGGAGAGCATTGTATATTGGATAAAGGTGTGTAGTGGTGGATATTGGACAGCATTGTATATTGGATAAAGGTATGTAGTGGTGGATATTGGACAGCATTGTATATTGGATAAAGGTGTGGAGTGGTGGATATTGGACAGCATTGTATATTGGATAACGGTGTGTAGTGGCGGATATTGGACAGCATTGTATATTGGATAAAGGTGTGGAGTGGTGTATATTGGACAGCATTGTATATTGGATAAAGGTGTGGAGTGGTGGATATGGGACAGCATTGTATATTGGATAAAGGTGTGTAGTGATGGATATTGGACAGCATTGTATATTGGATAAAGGTGTGTAGTGGTGGATATTGGACAGCATTGTATATTGGATAACGGTGTGTAGTGGTGGATATTGGACAGCATTGTATATTGGATAAAGGTGTGTAGTGATGGATATTGGACAGCATTGTATATTGGATAAAGTTGTGTAGTGATGGATATGGGACAGCATTGTATATTGAATAAAGGTGTGTAGTGGTGGATATTGGAGAGCACTGTATATTGGATAAAGGTGTGTAGTGGTGGATATTGCAGAGCATTGTTTATTGGATAAAGTTGTGTAATGGCGGATATTTGACAGCATTGTATATTGGATAAAGGTGTGTAGTGATGGATATGGGACAGCATTGTATCTTGGGTAAAGGTGTGTAGTGATGGATATTGGACAGCATTGTATCTTGGATAAAGGTGTGTAGTGATGGATATGGGACAGCATTGTATATTGGATAAAGGTGTGGAGTGGTGGATATGGGACAGCATTGTATATTGGATAAAGTTGTGTAGTGATGGATATTGGACAGCATTGTATATTGGATAAAGGTGTGTAGTGGTGGATATTGGACAGCATTGTATATTGGATAAAGGTGTGTAGTGGTGGATATTGGACAGCATTGTATATTGGATAAAGGTGTGTAGTGGTGGATATGGGACAGCATTGTATATTGGATAAAGGTGTGGAGTGATGGACATTGGACAGCATTGTATATTGGATAAAGGTGTGTAGTGGTGGATATTGGACAGCATTGTATATTGGATAAAGGTGAGTAGTAGTGGATATTGGAGAGCATTGTATATTGGATAGAGGTGTGTAATGGCGGATATTGGACAGCATTGTATATTGGATAAAGGTGTGTAGTGATGGACATTGGACAGCATTGTATATTGGATAAAGGTGTGTAGTGATGGATATGGGACAGCATTGTATATTGGATAAAGGTGTGTAGTGATGGACATTGGACAGCATTGTATATTGGATAAAGGTGTGTAGTGGTGAATATGGGACAGCATTGTATATTGGATAAAGGTGTGTAGTGGTGGATATTGGACAGCATTGTATATTGGATAAAGGTGTGTAGTGGTGGATATGGGACAGCATTGTATATTGGATAAAGGTGTGTAGTGATGGATATTGGACAGCATTGTATATTGGATAAAGGTGTGTAGTGGTGGATATTGCAGAGCATTGTTTATTGGATAGAGGTGTGTAATGGCGGATATTTGAAAGCATTGTATATTGGATAAAGGTGTGTTGTGGTGGATATTGGACAGCATTGTATATTGGATAAAGGTGAGTATTAGTGGATATTGGAGAGCACTGTATATTGGATAAAGGTGTGTAGTGATGGATATGGGACAGCATTGTATATTGGATAAAGGTGTGTAGTGGTGCATATTGGACAGCATTGTATATTGGATAAAGGTGTGTAGTGGTGGATATTGGAGAGCATTGTTTATTGGATAAAGTTGTGTAATGGCGGATATTTGACAGCATTGTATACTGGATAAAGGTGTGGAGTGATGGACATTGGACAGCATTGTATATTGGATAAAGGTGTGTAGTGGTGGATATTGGAGAGCATTGTATATTGGATAAAGGTGAGTAGTAGTGGATATTGGAGAGCACTGTATATTGGATAAAGGTGTGTAGTGGTGGATATTGCAGAGCATTGTTTATTGGATAGAGGTGTGTAATGGCGGATATTGGACAGCATTGTATATTGGATAAAGGTGTGTAGTGATGGACATTGGACAGCATTGTATATTGGATAAAGGTGTGTAGTGATGGATATGGGACAGCATTGTATATTGGATAAAGGTGTGGTGGATATTGGACTGCATTGTATATTTGATAAAGGTGTGTAGTGATGGATATTGGACAGCATTGTATATTGGATAAAGGTGTGGTGGATATTGGACTGCATTGTATATTGGATAAAGGTGTGTAGTGATGGATATTGGACAGCATTGTATATTGGATAAAGGTGTGGAGTGGTGGATATTGCAGAGCATTGTTTATTGGATAAAGTTGTGTAATGGCGGATATTTGACAGCATTGTATATTGGATAAAGGTGTGGTGGATATTGGACTGCATTGCATATTGGATAAAGGTGTGTAGTGATGGATATTGGACAGCATTGTATATTGGATAAAGGTGTGTAGTAGTGGATATTGGAGAGCACTGTATATTGGATAAAGGTGTGTAGTGGTGGATATGGGACAGCATTGTATATTGGATACAGGTGTGTAGTGGTGTATATGGGACAGCATTGTATATTGGATAAAGGTGTGTAGTGGTGGATATTGGACAGCATTGTATATTGGATAAGGGTGAGTAGTAGTGGATATTGGAGAGCACTGTATATTGGATAAAGGTGTGTAGTGGTGGATATGGGACAGCATTGTATATTGGATAAATGTGTGTAGTGATGGACATTGGACAGCATTGTATATTGGATAAAGGTGTGTAGTGGTGGATATTGGACAGCATTGTATATTGGATAAAGGTGTGTAGTGGTGGATATTGCAGAGCATTGTTTATTGGATAGAGGTGTGTAATGGCGGATATTGGACAGCATTGTATATTGGATAAAGGTGTGTAGTGATGGACATTGGACAGCATTGTATATTGGATAAAGGTGTGTAGTGATGGATATGGGACAGCATTGTATATTGGATAAAGGTGTGGAGTGGTGGATATTGCAGAGCATTGTTTATTGGATAAAGTTGTGTAATGGCGGATATTTGACAGCATTGTATATTGGATAAAGGTGTGGTGGATATTAGACTGCATTGCATATTGGATAAAGGTGTGTAGTGATGGATATTGGACAGCATTGTATATTGGATAAAGGTGTGTAGTGATGGATGTGGGACAGCATTGTATATTGGATAAAGGTGTGGTGGATATTGGACTGCATTGTATATTGGATAAAGGTGTGTAGTGATGGATATTGGACAGCATTGTATATTGGATAAAGGTGTGGAGTGGTGGATATTGCAGAGCATTGTTTATTGGATAAAGTTGTGTAATGGCGGATATTTGACAGCATTGTATATTGGATAAAGGTGTGGTGGATATTGGACTGCATTGCATATTGGATAAAGGTGTGTAGTGATGGATATTGGACAGCATTGTATATTGGATAAAGGTGTGTAGTAGTGGATATTGGAGAGCACTGTATATTGGATAAAGGTGTGTAGTGGTGGATATGGGACAGCATTGTATATTGGATACAGGTGTGTAGTGGTGTATATGGGACAGCATTGTATATTGGATAAAGGTGTGTAGTGGTGGATATTGGACAGCATTGTATATTGGATAAGGGTGAGTAGTAGTGGATATTGGAGAGCACTGTATATTGGATAAAGGTGTGTAGTGGTGGATATGGGACAGCATTGTATATTGGATAAATGTGTGTAGTGGTGGATATGGGACAGCATTGTATATTGGATAAAGGTGTGTAGTGGTGGATATTGCAGACCATTGTTTATTGGATAAAGTTGTGTAATGGCGGATATTTGACAGCATTGTATATTGGATAAAGGTGTGGAGTGATGGACATTGGACAGCATTGTATATTGGATAAAGGTGTGTAGTGGTGGATATTGGACAGCATTGTATATTGGATAAAGGTGAGTAGTAGTGGATATTGGAGAGCACTGTATATTGGATAAAGGTGTGTAGTGGTGGATATTGCAGAGCATTGTATATTGGATAGAGGTGTGTAATGGCAGATATTGGACAGCATTGTATATTGGATAAAGGTGTGTAGTGATGGACATTGGACAGCATTGTATATTGGATAAAGGTGTGTAGTGATGGATATGGGACAGCATTGTATATTGGATAACGGTGTGGAGTGGTGTATATTGGACAGCATTGTATATTGGATAAAGGTGTGTAGTGATGGACATTGGACAGCATTGTATATTGGATAAAGGTGTGTAGTGGTGGATATTGGACAGCATTGTATATTGGATAAAGGTGTGTAGTGGTGGATATTGGACAGCATTGTATATTGGATAAAGGTGTGTAGTGGTGGATATTGCAGAGCATTGTTTATTGGATAGAGGTGTGTAATGGCGGATATTTGAAAGCATTGTATATTGGATAAAGGTGAGTAGTAGTGGATATTGGAGAGCACTGTATATTGGATAAAGGTGTGTAGTGATGGATATGGGACAGCATTGTATATTGGATAAAGGTGTGTAGTGATGGACATTGGACAGCATTGTATATTGGATAAAGGTGTGTAGTGATGGACATTGGACAGCATTGTATATTGGATAAAGTTGTGTAGTGATGGATATTGGACAGCATTGTATATTGGATAAAGGTGAGTAGTAGTGGATATTGGACAGCATTGTATATTGGATAAAGGTGTGTAGTGGTGGATATGGGACAGCATTGTATATTGGATAAAGGTGTGTAGTGGTGGATATTGCAGAGCATTGTTTATTGGATAGAGGTGTGTAATGGCGGATATTTGACAGCATTGTATATTGGATAAAGGTGTGTAGTGGCGGATATTGGACAGCATTGTATATTGGATAAAGGTGTGTAGTGGTGGATATTGGACAGCATTGTATATTGGATAATGGTGTGTAATGGTGGATATTGGACAGCAATGTATATTGGATAAAGGTGTGTAGTGATGGATATGGGACATCATTGTATATTGGATAAAGGTTTGTAGTGATGGATATTGGACAGCATTCTACCTTAGCTAATGTATATTTCTTTGTGCACATGTTGGACAGCATTTTATGTTGCATAAAGGCATATAGTGACGGATATTGGACAGCATTGTATCTTAGATAAGGTATCTTGTGCAGTGCATATATTGACCTGTATTATACATTGGATAAAGGTGTATAGTAGTAGATATTGGATGGCATTGTATGTTAGATAATGTATATTGCAAAGTGCACATATTGAACTGTACTGTATATTAGATAAAGGTGCATAGTGACAGATATTTGACTGTATTGTAGCTTAGATAATGCATATTACACAGTGCTCGCGTTGGACTGTACTGTACATTGGATAAAGTTGTATTGTAGCGGATATTGGGCATCACCGTACATTAGATTAATTGCATTGTGCACATATTGAACTGTATTGTTTATTGGCTGAAGTGTGCAGTGATGTGTATTGGACTGTACTGTATACTGGGTAGTGGTGTGCAATGGTGGATATTCGACTGTATACTTTGTAGAGGTGTGCAGTGGTGGATGTTGGACTGTATACTGGGTAGAGGTGTGCAGTGGTGAATATTGGACTGTATACTGGGTAGAGGTGTGCAGTGATGGATATTGGACTGTATACTGGGTAGTGGTGTGCAGTGGTGAATATTGGACTGTATACTGGGTAGAGGTGTGCAGTGATGGATGTTGGACTGTATACTGGGTAGAGGTGTGCAGTGGTGGATATTGGACTGTATACTGGGTAGAGGTGTGCAGTGGTGGATATTGGACTGTATACTGGGTAGAGGTGTGCAGTGATGGATGTTGGACTATATACTGGGTAGTGGTGTGTAGTGGAGGATATTGGACTGTATACTAGGTAGAGGTGTGCAGCGGTGGATATTGGACTGTATAATGGTAGAGGTGTGCAGTGGTGAATATTGGACTGTATACTGGGTAGAGGTGTGCAGTGATGGATGTTGGACTGTATACTGGGTAGAGGTGTGCAGTGGTGGATATTGGACTGTATACTGGGTAGAGGTGTGCAGTGGTGAATATTGGACTGTATACTGGGTAGAGGTGTGCAGTGGTGGATATTGGACTGTATACTGGGTAGAGGTGTGCAGTGATGGATGTTGGACTATATACTGGGTAGTGGTGTGTAGTGGAGGATATTGGACTGTATACTAGGTAGAGGTGTGCAATGGTGGATATTGGACTATATACCGGGTAGTGGTGTGCCGTAGTGGATATTGCACTGTATACTGGGTAGAGGTGTGCATGGTGGATATTGGACTGTATTATATATTGAGACGTGGATTGCTGTTGTGTGGATATTGCGCTGTATTGTATATTGAGTGGAGGTGTGCAGTGGTGAATATTTGACTGTATTGTATATTGAATGGAGGTGTGCAGTGGTGGATACTGCACTGTATTGTATATCGAGTGGAGGTGCGCAGTGGTGGATATTGCACTGTGTTGTATATCGAGTGGAGGTGTGCAGTGGTGGATATTGCACTGTATTGTATATTGATGGAGGTGTGCAGTGGTGGATATTGCACTGTATTGTATATTGATGGAGGTGTGCAGTGGTGAATATTGCACTGTATTGTATATCGAGTGGATGTGTGCAGTGGTGGATATTGCACTGTGTTGTATATCGAGTGGAGGTGTGCAGTGGTGGATATTGCACTGTATTGTATATTGATGGAGGTGTGCAGTGGTGGATATTGCACTGTATTGTATATTGATGGAGGTGTGCAGTGGTGAATATTGCACTGTATTGTATATCGAGTGGAGGTGTGCAGTGGTGGATATTGCACTGTGTTGTATATCGAGTGGAGGTGTGCAGTGGTGGATATTGCACTGTATTGTATATCGAGTGGAGGTGTGCAGTGGTAGATATTGCACTGTGTTGTATATTGATGGAGGTGTGCAGTGGTGGATATTGCACTGTGTTGTATATTGAGTGGTGTATATTGCATTGTGTTGTATAGTGAGTGGTGAATATCGCACTGTGTTATATATTGAGTGGTGGATATTGCACTGTATTGTATATCGAGTGGTGGATATTTCACTGTATTGTGCGTTGAGTGGTGGATATTGCCTGGTGTTTTATATTGCACTGTATTGTATATTAGATAAAAGTGTGTAGTGATGGATATTGGACTGCATTGTATCGTGGATAAAGGTGTGTAATGGTGGATATTGGACAGCATTGTATATTGGATAAAGGTGTGTAGTGATGGATATTTGACTGTATACTGGGTAGTGGTGTGCACTGGAGGATATTGGACTGTATACTGGGTAGAGGTGTGTAGTGGAGGATATTGGACTGTATGCTGGGTATTGGTGTTCAGTGGTGGATATTGGACTGCATACTGGGTAGTGGTGTGTAGTGGAGGATATTGGACTGTATGCTGGGTATTGGTGTTCAGTGGTGGATATTGGACTGTATACTGGGTAGTGGTGTGTAGTGGAGGATATTGGACTGTATACTGCGTAGAGGTGTGCAATGGTGCATATTGGACTATATACCGGGTAGTGGTGTGCAGTGGTGGATATTGCACTGTATACTGGGTAGAGGTGTGCAGTGATGGATATTGGACTGTATACTGGGTAGAGGTGTGCAGTGATGGATATTGGACTGTATACTGGGTAGACGTGTGTTGTGGTGAATACTGCACTGTATTATATATTGAGACGTGGATTGCTGTTGTGTGGATATTGCACTGTATTGTATATTGAGTGGAGGTGTGCAGTGGTGAATATTGCACTGTGTTGTATATTGAGTGGAAGTGTGCAGTGGTGGATATTGCACTGTGTTGTATATTGTTGGAGGCGTGCAGTGGTGGATATTGCACTGTGTTGTATATTGATAGAGGTGTGCAGTGGTGGATATTGCACTGTATTGTATATTGAGTGGAAGTGTGCAGTGGTGGATATTGCACTGTGTTGTATATTGATGGAGGTGTGCAGTGGTGGATATTACACTGTGTTGTATATTGATGGAGGTGTGCAGTGGTGGATATTGCACTGTGTTGTATATTGTTGGAGGCGTGCAGTGGTGGATATTGCACTGTGTTGTATATTGATAGAGGTGTGCAGTGGTGGATATTGCACTGTATTGTATATTGAGTGGAAGTGTGCAGTGGTGGATATTGCACTGTGTTGTATATTGATGGAGGTGTGCAGTGGTGGATATTACACTGTGTTGTATATTGATGGAGGTGTGCAGTGGTGGATATTGCACTGTGTTGTATATTGATGGAGGTGTGCAGTGGTGGATATTGCACTGTGTTGTATATTGAGTGGAAGTGTGCAGTGGTGGATATTGCACTGTGTTGTATATTGATGGAGGTGTGCAGTGGTGGATATTACACTGTGTTGTATATTGATGGAGGTGTGCAGTGGTGGATATTGCACTGTGTTGTATATTGATGGAGGTGTGCAGTGGTGGATATTGCACTGTGTTATATATTGATGGAGGTGTGCAGTGGTGGATATTGGACTGTATACTGGGTAGAGGTGTGCAGTGGTGCATATTGGACTATATACCGGGTAGTGGTGTGCAGTGGTGGATATTGCACTGTATACTGGGTAGAGGTGTGCAGTGATGGATATTGGACTGTATACTGGGTAGAGGTGTGCAGTGATGGATATTGGACTGTATACTGGGTAGACGTGTGTTGTGGTGAATACTGCACTGTATTATATATTGAGACGTGGATTGCTGTTGTGTGGATATTGCACTGTATTGTATATTGAGTGGAGGTGTGCAGTGGTGAATATTGCACTGTGTTGTATATTGATAGAGGTGTGCAGTGGTGGATATTGCACTGTATTGTATATTGAGTGGAAGTGTGCAGTGGTGGATATTGCACTGTGTTGTATATTGTTGGAGGCGTGCAGTGGTGGATATTGCACTGTGTTGTATATTGATAGAGGTGTGCAGTGGTGGATATTGCACTGTATTGTATATTGAGTGGAAGTGTGCAGTGGTGGATATTGCACTGTGTTGTATATTGATGGAGGTGTGCAGTGGTGGATATTACACTGTGTTGTATATTGATGGAGGTGTGCAGTGGTGGATATTGCACTGTGTTGTATATTGATGGAGGTGTGCAGTGGTGGATATTGCACTGTGTTGTATATTGAGTGGAAGTGTGCAGTGGTGGATATTGCACTGTGTTATATATTGATGGAGGTGTGCAGTGGTGGATATTGGACTGTATACTGGGTAGAGGTGTGCAGTGGTGGATATTGGACTGTATACTGGGTAGACGTGTGTTGTGGTGGATACTGCACTGTATTATATATTGAGACGTGGATTGCTGTTGTGTGAATATTGCACTGTATTATATATTGAGTGGAGGTGTGCAGTGGTGAATATTGCACTGTGTTGTATATTGATAGAGGTGTGCAGTGGTGGATATTGCACTGTGTTGTATATTGAGTGGAAGTGTGCAGTGGTGGATATTACACTGTGTTGTATATTGATGGAGGTGTGCAGTGGTGGATATTGGACTGTATACTGGGTAGAGGTATGCAGCGGTGGATATTTGACTGTATACTGGGTAAAAGTGTGCAGTGGTGGATATTGCACTGTATTGTATATCAAGTGGAGGTGTGCAGTGGTGAATATTGCACTGTGTTCTATATAGAGTGGTGTATATTGCATTGTGATGTATAGTGAGTGGTAAATATCGCACTGTGTTATATATTGAGTGGTGAATATTGCACTGTGTTCTATATAGAGTGGTGTATATTGCATTGTGATGTATAGTGAGTGGTAAATATCGCACTGTGTTATATATTGAGTGGTGGATATTGCACTGTATTGTATATCGAGTGGTGGATATTGTACTGCATTGTATATTGAGTGGTGGATATTCCACTGTATTGTATATTGAATGGTGGATATTGCACTGTATTGCACATTGAATGTTGTATTTTGCACTGTATTGTATATTGAGTGGTGGATATTGCACTGTGTTGTATATTGAGTGGTGGATATTGCACTGTATTGTATATTGGTGGATATTGCACTATATTGTATATTGAGTGGTGGATATTGTACTGCATTGTATATTGAGTGGTGGATATTCCACTGTATTGTATATTGAATGGTGGATATTGCACTGTATTGCACATTGAATGTTGTATTTTGCACTGTATTGTATATTGAGTGGAGTATATTGCACTGTATTGTATATTGAGTGGTGGATATTGTACTGCATTGTATATTGAGTGGTGGATACTGCACTGCATTGTATATTGGTGAATATTGCACTATATTGTATATTGAGTGGAGTATATTGCACTATATTGTATATTGAGTGGTGTATATTGCACTGTACTGTGTATTGAGTGGTGGATATTGCACTGTATTGTATATTGAGTGGCGGATATTGCACTGCATTGTATATTGAGTGGTGGATATTCCACTGTATTGCACATTGAATGTTGTATTTTGCACTGTATTGTGCATTGAGTGGTGGATATTGCACTGTATTGTATATTGGTGGATATTGCACTATATTGTATATTGAGTGGAGTATATTGCACTGTACTGTGTATTGAGTGGAGTATATTGCACTGTATTGTATATTGAGTGGTGGATATTGCACTGTACTGTGTATTGAGTGGATATTGCACTGTATTGTGTATTGAGTGGAGTATATTGCACTGTGTTGTATATTGAGTGGAGTATATTGCACTGAGTTGTATATTGAGTGGTGGATATTGCACTGTACTGCATATTGAGTGGTTGGATATTGCACTGTATTGTATATTGAGTGGTGGATATTGCACTGTATTGTATATTCAGTGGTGGATAATGCACTGTATTGTATATTGTGTGGTGGATAATGCAATGTGTTGTGTATTGAGTGGTGGATATTGCACTGTGTTGTATATTGAGTGGAGTATATTGCACTGAGTTGTATATTCAGTGGTGGATATTGCACTGTACTGCATATTGAGTGGTTGGATATTGCAATGTGTTGTGTATTGAGTGGTGGATATTGCACTGTACTGCATATTGAGTGGTTGGATATTGCACTGTATTGTATATTGAGTGGTGGATATTGCATTGTACTGTATATTGAGTGGTGGATATTGCACTGTATTGTGTATTGAGTGTTGTATTTTGCACTGTATTGTATATTGAGTGGTGTATATTGCACTGTATTGTATATTGAGTTGAGTATATTGCACTGTGTTGTATATTGAGTGGAGTATATTGCACTGAGTTGTATATTGAGTGGTGGATATTGCACTGTGTTGTATATTAAGTGGTGGATATTGCACTGTGTTGTATATTGAGTGGTGGATATTGCACTGTACTGTATATTGAGTTGAGTATATTGAACTGTGTTGTATATTAAGTGATGGATATTGCACTGACTTGTATATTGAGTGGTGGATATAGCACTGTGTTGTATATTGAGTGGCGGATATTGCACTGTGTTGTATATAAAGTGGTGGATATTGCACTGTATTGTGTATTGAGTGGTGGATATTGCACTGTACGGTATTTTGAGTGGTGGATATAGCACTGTATTGTATATTGAGAGATGGATGTTGCACTGTGTTGTATATTGAGTGGTGGATATTGCACTGTACTGTGTATTGAGTGGATATTGCACTGTATTGTATATTGAGTGGTGGATATTGCACTGTATTGTGTATTGAGTGGAGTATATTGCACTGTGTTGTATATTGAGTGGAGTATATTGCACTGAGTTGTATATTGAGTGGTGGATATTGCACTGTACTGTATATTGAGTGGAGTATATTGCACTGTGTTGTATCTTCAGTGGTGGATATTGCACTGTGTTGTATATTGAGTGGTGGATATTGCACTGTGTTGTATATTGAGTTGAGGATATTACACTGTGTTGTATATTGAGTATATTGCACTGTTGTATATTGAGTGGTGGATATTGCACTGTATTGTATATTGAGTGGATATAGCACTGTTATATATTGAATGGTGGAGATAGCACTGTGTTGTATATTGAGTGGTGGATATAGCACTGTATTGTATATTAAGTGGCGGATATTGCACTGTGTTGTGTATTGAGTGGTGGATATTGCACTGTACTATGTTTTGAGTGGTGGATATAGCACTGTATTGTATATTGAGAGGTGGATGTTGCACTGTGTTGTATATTGAGTGGTGGATATTGCACTGTATTGTATATTGAGTGGATATAGCACTGTTATATATTGAATGGTGGATATAGCACTGTATTGTATATTACGTGGTGGATATTGCACTGTATTGTGTATTGAGTGGTGGATATTGCACTGTACTGTGTATTGAGTGGATATTGCACTGTATTGTATATTGAGTGGTGGATATTGCACTGTACTGTATATTGAGTTGAGTATATTGCACTGTGTTGTATATTAAGTGGTGGATATTGCACTGAGATGTATATTGAGTGGTGGATATAGCACTGTGTTATATATTGAATGGTGGATATTGCACTGTGTAGTATATTGAGTGGTGGATATAGCACTGTTATATATTGAATGGGGGATGTAGCACTATATTGTATATTGAGTGGTGGATATAGCACTGTACTGTATATTGAGTGGTGGATATAGCACTGTTATATATTGAATGGTGGATATAGCACTGTATTGTATATTGAGTGGTGGATATTGCACTGTACTATATGTTGAGTGGTAGATATAGCACTGTGTTGTATATTGAGTAGTGGATATTGCACTGTATTGTATATTGAGTTGTGTATATTGCACTGTATTGTATATTGAGTTGAGTATATTGCACTGTGTTGTATATTGAGTGGAGTATATTGCACTGAGTTGTATATTGAGTGGTGGATATTGCACTGTACTGCATATTGAGTGGTTGGATATTGCACTGTATTGTATATTGAGTGGTGGATATTGCACTGTATTGTATATTCAGTGGTGGATAATGCACTGTATTGTATATTGTGTGGTGGATAATGCAATGTGTTGTGTATTGAGTGGTGGATATTGCACTGTACTGCATATTGAGTGGTTGGATATTGCACTATTGTATATTGAGTGGTGGATATTGCATTGTACTGTATATTGAGTGGTGGATATTGCACTGTATTGTGTATTGAGTGTTGTATTTTGCACTGTATTGTATATTGAGTGGTGTATATTGCACTGTATTGTATATTGAGTTGAGTATATTGCACTGTGTTGTATATTGAGTGGAGTATATTGCACTGAGTTGTATATTGAGTGGTGGATATTGCACTGTACTGTATATTGAGTGGAGTATATTGCACTACTGTATATTGAGTGGTGGATATTGCACTGTGTTGTATATTAAGTGGTGGATATTGCACTGTACTGTATATTGAGTTGAGTATATTGAACTGTGTTGTATATTAAGTGATGGATATTGCACTGTGTTGTATATTGAGTGGCGGATATTGCACTGTATTGTGTATTGAGTGGTGGATATTGCACTGTACGGTATTTTGAGTGGTGGATATAGCACTGTATTGTATATTGAGAGGTGGATGTTGCACTGTGTTGTATATTGAGTGGTGGATATTGCACTGTACTGTGTATTGAGTGGATATTGCACTGTATTGTATATTGAGTGGTGGATATTGCACTGTATTGTGTATTGAGTGGAGTATATTGCACTGTGTTGTATATTACGTGGAGTATATTGCACTGAGTTGTATATTGAGTGGTGGATATTGCACTGTACTGTATATTGAGTGGAGTATATTGCACTGTGTTTTATCTTCAGTGGTGGATATTGCACTGTGTTGTATATTGAGTGGTGGATATTGCACTGTGTTGTATATTGAGTTGAGTATATTGCACTGTGTTGTATATTGAGTATATTGCACTGTTGTATATTGAGTGGTGGATATTGCACTGTATTGTATATTGAGTGGATATAGCACTGTTATATTGAATGGTGGAGATAGCACTGTGTTGTATGTTGAGTGGTGGATATTGCACTGTATTGTGTATTGAGTGGTGGATATTGCACTGTACTATGTTTTGAGTGGTGGATATAGCACTGTATTGTATATTGAGAGGTGGATGTTGCACTGTGTTGTATATTGAGTGGTGGATATTGCACTGTATTGTATATTGAGTGGATATAGCACTGTTATATATTGAGTGGTAGATATAGCACTGTATTGTATATTAAGTGGTGGATATTGCACTGTATTGTGTATTGAGTGGTGGATATTGCACTGTACTGTGTATTGAGTGGATATTGCACTGTATTGTATATTGAGTGGTGGATATTGCACTGTACTGTATATTGAGTTGAGTATATTGCACTGTGTTGTATATTAAGTGGTGGATATTGCACTGAGATGTATATTGAGTGGTGGATATAGCACTGTGTTATATATTGAATGGTGGATATTGCACTGTGTAGTATATTGAGTGGTGGATATAGCACTGTTATATATTGAATGGGGGATATAGCACTATATTGTATATTGAGTGGTGGATATAGCACTGTACTGTATATTGAGTGGTGGATATAGCACTGTTATATATTGAATGGTGGATATAGCACTGTATTGTATATTGAGTGGTGGATATTGCACTCTACTATATGTTGAGTGGTAGATATAGCACTGTGTTGTATATTGAGTGGTGGATATAGCACTGTATTGTATATTGAATGGTGGATATTGCACTGTACTGTATATTGAGTGGATATTGCACTGTATTGTATATTGAGTGGTGGATATTGCACTGTATTGTGTATTGAGTGGTGGATATTGCACTGTACTGTATATTGAGTGGTGGATATTGCACTGTGTTGTATATTGAGTGGTGGATATTGCACTGTTGTATATTAAGTGGTGGATATAGCACTGTTATATATTGAATGGGGGATATAGCACTATATTGTATATTGAGTGGTGGATATAGCACTGTGTTGTATATTGAGTGGTGGATATTGCACTGTACTGTATATTGAGTTGAGTATATTGAACTGTGTTGTATATTAAGTGATGGATATTGCACTGACTTGTATATTGAGTGGTGGATATAGCACTGTGTTGTATATTGAGTGGCGGATATTGCACTGTGTTGTATATTGAGTGGTGGATATTGCACTGTATTGTGTATTGAGTGGTGGATATTGCACTGTACGGTATTTTGAGTGGTGGATATAGCACTGTATTGTATATTGAGAGGTGGATGTTGCACTGTGTTGTATATTGAGTGGTGGATATTGCACTGTACTGTGTATTGAGTGGAGTATATTGCACTGTGTTGTATATTGAGTGGAGTATATTGCACTGAGTTGTATATTGAGTGGTGGATATTGCACTGTACTGTATATTGAGTGGTGTATATTGCACTGTGTTTTATCTTCAGTGGTGGATATTGCACTGTGTTGTATATTGAGTGGTGGATATTGCACTGTGTTGTATATTGAGTTGAGTATATTGCACTGTGTTGTATATTGAGTATATTGCACTGTTGTATATTGAGTGGTGGATATTGCACTGTATTGTATATTGAGTGGATATAGCACTGTTATATATTGAATGGTGGAGATAGCACTGTGTTGTATATTGAGTGGTGGATATAGCACTGTATTGTATATTAAGTGGCGGATATTGCACTGTGTTGTATATTGAGTGGTGGATATTGCACTGTATTGTGTATTGAGTGGTGGATATTGCACTGTACTATGTTTTGAGTGGTGGATATAGCACTGTATTGTATATTGAGAGGTGGATGTTGCACTGTGTTGTATATTGAGTGGTGGATATTGCACTGTATTGTATATTGAGTGGATATAGCACTGTTATATATTGAGTGGTGGATATAGCACTGTATTGTATATTAAGTGGTGGATATTGCACTGTATTGTGTATTGAGTGGTGGATATTGCACTGTACTGTATATTGAGTTGAGTATATTGCACTGTGTTGTATATTGAGTGGTGGATATAGCACTGTTATATATTGAATGGGGGATATAGCACTATATTGTATATTGAGTGGTGGATATAGCACTGTACTGTATATTGAGTGGTGGATATAGCACTGTTATATGTTGAATGGTGGATATAGCACTGTATTGTATATTGAGTGGTGGATATTGCACTCTACTATATGTTGAGTGGTAGATATAGCACTGTGTTGTATATTGAGTGGTGGATATAGCACTGTATTGTATATTGAATGGTGGATATTGCACTGTACTGTATATTGAGTGGATATTGCACTGTAATGTATATTGAGTGGTGGATATTGCACTGTATTGTGTATTGAGTGGTGGATATTGCACTGTACTGTATAATGAGTGGAGTATATTGCACTGTATTGTATATTGAGTGGTGGATATTGCACTGTGTTGTATATTGAGTGGTGGATATTGCACTGTTGTATATTAAGTGGTGGATATAGCACTGTTATATATTGAATGGGGGATATAGCACTATATTGTATATTGAGTGGTGGATATAGCACTGTGTTGTATATTGAGTGGTGGATATTGCACTGTACTGTATATTGAGTGGTGGATATTGCACTGTTGTATATTAAGTGGTGGATATAGCACTGTTATATATTGAATGGGGGATATAGCACTATATTGTATATTGAGTGGTGGATATTGCACTGTATTGTATATTGAGTGGTGGATATTGCACTGTACTGTATATTGAGTGGTGGATATTGCACTGTACTATATGTTGAGTGGTAGATATAGCACTGTGTTGTATATTGAGTGGTGGATATAGCACTGTATTGTATATTGAGTGGAGTATATTGCACTGTATTGTATATTGAGTTGAGTATATTGCACTGTGTTGTATATTGAGTGGTGGATATAGCACTGTATTGTATATTGAGTGGTTGGATATGGCACTGTATTGTATATTAAGTGGTGGATATAGCACTGTATTGTATATTGAGTGGTGGATATTGCACTGTGTTGTATATTGAGTGGTGGATATTGCACTGTATTGTGCATTGAGTGGTGGATATTGCACTGTGTTGTATATTGAGTGGTGGATATAGCACTGTATTGTATATTGAGTGGTGGATATTGCACTGTATTGTGTATTGAGTGTTGTATTTTGCACTGTATTGTATATTGAGTGGTGTATATTGCACTGTATTGTATATTGAGTTGAGTATATTGCACTGTGTTGTATATTAATTGGTGGATATTGCACTGTGTTGTATATTGAGTGGTGGATATTGCGCTGTACTGTATATTGAGTTGAGTATATTGCACTGTGTTGTATATTGAGTGGAGTATATTGCACTGTGTTGTATATTGAGTGGTGGATATAGCACTGTGTTTTATATTGAGTGGTGGATATAGCACTGTGCTGTATGTTGAGTGGTGGATATAGCACTGTGTTGTATATTGAGTGGAGTATATTGCACTGTGTTGTATATTGAGTGGTGGATATAGCACTGTACTGTATATTTAGTGGTGGATATTGCACTGTTGTATATTGCACTGTATGCTGAGTGGTGGATATAGCACTGTATTGTATATTGAGTGGTGGATATAGCACTACTGTATGTTGGGTGGTGGATATAGCACTACTGTATATTGTGTGGTGGATATTGAACTGTGTTGTATATTGAGTGTAGTATATTGCACTGTATTGTATATTGCACTGTATTGTGTATTGAGTGGTGGATATTGCACTGTATTGTGTATTGAGTGGTGGATATTGCACTGTATTGTATGTTGTGTGGTGGATATAGCACTGTACTGTATATTTAGTGGTGGATATTGCACTGTTGTATATTGCACTGTATGCTGAGTGGTGGATATAGCACTGTATTGTATATTGAGTGGTGGATATAGCACTACTGTATGTTGGGTGGTGGATATAGCACTACTGTATATTGTGTGGTGGATATTGAACTGTGTTGTATATTGAGTGTAGTATATTGCACTGTATTGTATATTGCACTGTATTGTGTATTGAGTGGTGGATATTGCACTGTATTGTGTATTGAGTGGTGGATATTGCACTGTGCTGTATGTTGAGTGGTGGATATAGCACTGTGTTGTATATTGAGTGGAGTATATTGCACTGTGTTGTATATTGAGTGGTGGATATTGCACTGTGTTGTATATTGAGTGGAGTATATTGCACTGTTGTATATTGAGTGGTGGATATTGCACTGTACTGTATATTGAGTGGTGGATATTGCACTGTGTTGTATATTGAGTGGTGGATATTGCACTGTACTGTATATTGTGTGGAGTATATTGCACTGTGGTGTATGTTGATTGGAGTATATTGCACTGTGTTGTATATTCAGTGGTGGATATTGCACTGTGCTGTATATTGAGTGGTGGATATTGCACTGTACTGTATATTGTGTGGAGTATATTGCACTGTGGTGTATGTTGAGTGGAGTATATTGCACTGTGTTGTATATTCAGTGGTGGATACAGCACTGTGCTGTATATTGAGTGGAGTATATTGCACTGTATTGTATATTGAGTGCTGGATATAGCACTGTGCTGTATATTGAGTGGAGTATATTGCACTGTATTGTATATTGAGTGGTGGATATTGCACTGTGTTGTATATTCAGTAGTGGATACAGCACTGTGCTGTATGTTGAGTGGAGTATGTTGCACTGTGTTGTATATTGAGTGGAGTATATTGCACTGTGTTGTATATTGAGTGGTGGATATAGCACTATTGTGTATTGAGTGGTGGATATAGCACTGTTTTATATTGAGTGGTGGATATAGCACTGTACTGTATGTTGAGTGGTGGATATAGTACTGTGTTGTATATTGAGTGGAGTATATTGCACTGTGTTGTATATTGTGTGGTGGATATAGCACTGGACTGTATATTTAGTGGTGGATATTGCACTGTTGTATATTGCACTGTATGCTGAGTGGTGGATATAGCACTGTACTGTATGTTGGGTGGTGGATATTGCACTGTGTTGTATATTGAGTGGAGTATATTGCACTGTGTTGTATATTGAGTGGTGGATATTGCACTGTGTTATATATTGAATGGTGGATATTGCACTGTGTTGTATATTGAGTGGTGGATATAGCACTACTGTATATTGAGTGGTGGACATTGCACTGTGTTGTATATTGAGTGGTGGATATTGCACTGTACTGTATATTGAGTGGTGGATATTGCACTGTGCTGTATGTTGAGTGCTGGATATAGCACTGTGCTGTATATCGAGTGGAGTATATTGCACTGTATTGTATATTGAGTGGTGGATATTGCACTGTGCTGTATATTGAGTGGAGTATATTGCACTGTGTTGTATATTGAGTGGGGTATGTTGAGTGGAGTATATTGCACTGTGTTGTATATTGAGTGGTGGATATAGCACTATTGTGTATTGAGTGGTGGATATAGCACTGTGTTCTATATTGAGTGGTGGATATAGCACTGTACTGTATGTTGAGTGGTGGATATAGCACTGTGTTGTATATTGAGTGGAGTATATTGCACTGTGTTGTATATTGTGTGGTGGATATAGCACTGTACTGTATATTTAGTGGTGGATATTGCACTGTTGTATATTGCACTGTATGCTGAGTGGTGGATATAGCACTGTACTGTATGTTGGGTGGTGGATATTGCACTGTGTATATTGAGTGGTGGATATAGCACTGTATTGTATATTGAGTGGTGGATATAGCACTGTACTGTATGTTGGGTGGTGGATATAGCACTGTACTCTATATTGTGTGGTGGATATTGCACTGTGTTGTATATTGAGTGTAGTATATTGCACTGTATTGTATATTGCACTGTAATGTGTATTGAGTGGTGGATATAGCACTGTGTTGTATATTAAGTGGTGGATATTGCACTGTGTTGTATATTCAGTGGTGGATATTGCACTGTATTGTATATTGAGTGGAGTATATTGCACTGTACTGTATATTGTGTGGAGTATGTTGCACTGTGTTGTATGTTGAGTGGAGTATATTGCACTGTGTTGTATATTCAGTGGTGGATATAGCACTGTATTGTATATTGAGTGGAGTATGTTGCACTGTGGTGTATATTGAGTGGAGTATGTTGCACTGTGTTGTATGTTGAGTGGAGTATATTGCACTGTGTTGTATATTGAGTGGAGTATATTGCACTGTATATTGAGTGGTGGATATTGCACTGTGTTGTATATTGAGTGGAGTATATTGCACTGTGTTGTATATTGAGTGGGGTATATTGCACTGTGTTGTATATTGAGTGGTGGATATTGCACTGTGTTATACATTGAGTGGTGGATGTAGCACTGTACTGTATATTGTGTGGAGTATGTTGCACTGTGTTGTATGTTGAGTGGAGTATATTGCACTGTGTTGTATATTCAGTGGTGGATATAGCACTGTATTGTATATTGAGTGGAGTATGTTGCACTGTGGTGTATATTGAGTGGAGTATATTGAGTGGAGTATATTGCACTGTATATTGAGTGGAGTATATTGCACTGTGTTGTATATTGAGTGGAGTATATTGCACTGTATATTGAGTGGTGGATATTGCACTGTGTTGTATATTGAGTGGGGTATATTGCACTGTGTTGTATATTGAGTGGTGGATATTGGACTGTGTTGTATATTGAGTGGTGGATATTGGACTGTGTTGTATATTGAGTGGTGGATATTGCACTGTGTTGTATATTCAGTGGTGGATATTGCACTGTTGTATATTGAGTGGGGGATATTGCACTGTGTTGTATATTGAGTGGAGTATATTGCACTGTATATTGAGTGGTGGATATTGCACTGTGTTGTATATTGAGTGGAGTATATTGCACTGTGTTGTATATTGAGTGGTGGATATTGGACTGTGTTGTATATTCAGTGGTGGATATTGCACTGTGCTCTATATTGAGTGGGGGATATTGCACTGTGTTGTATATTCAGTGGTGGATATTGGACTGTGTTGTATATTGAGTGGTGGATATTGCACTGTGTTGTATATTCAGTGGTGGATATTGCACTGTTGTATATTGAGTGGGGGATATTGCACTGTGTTGTATATTGAGTGGAGTATATTGCACTGTATATTGAGTGGTGGATATTGCACTGTGTTGTATATTGAGTGGAGTATATTGCACTGTGTTGTATATTGAGTGGTGGATATTGGACTGTGTTGTATATTCAGTGGTGGATATTGCACTGTGCTCTATATTGAGTGGGGGATATTGCACTGTGTTGTATATTCAGTGGTGGATATTGCACTGTTGTATATTGAGTGGGGGATATTGCACTGTGTTGTATATTGAGTGGAGTATATTGCACTGTATATTGAGTGGAGTATATTGCACTGTGTTGTATATTGAGTGGAGTATATTGCAGTGTGTTGTATATTCAGTGGTGGATATTGCACTGTGCTGTATATTGAGTGGGGTATGTTGAGTGGAGTATATTGCACTGTATGTTGAGTGGTGGATATTGCACTGTGCTGTATATTGAGTGGAGTATATTGCACTGTGTTGTATGTTGAGTGGAGTATATTGCACTGTGTTGTATGTTGAGTGGTGGATATTGCACTGTGTTGTATATTGAGTGGAGTATATTGCACTGTGTTGTGTATTGAGTGGAGTATATTGCACTGTGTTGTATATTGAGTGGTGGATATAGCACTGTGTTGTATATTGTGTGGAGTATATTGCACTGTATGTTGAGTGGTGGATATTGCACTGTGTTGTATGTTGAGTGGTGGATATTGCACTGTGTTGTATATTGAGTGGAGTATATTGCACTGTGTTGTGTATTGAGTGGAGTATATTGCACTGTGTTGTATATTGAGTGGTGGATATAGCACTGTGTTGTATATTGAGTGGTGGATATTGCACTGTGCTGTATATTGAGTGGAGTATATTGCACTGTGTTGTATATTGAGTGGAGTATATTGCACTGTGTTGTATATTGAGTGGAGTATATTGCACTGTGTTGTATATTGAGTGGTGGATATTGCACTGTGCTGTATATTGAGTGGAGTATATTGCACTGTGTTGTATATTGAGTGGTGGATATTGCACTGTGCTGTATATTGAGTGGAGTATATTGCACTGTGTTGTATATTGAGTGGTGGATATTGCACTGTGTTGTGTATTGAGTGGAGTATATTGCACTGTGTTGTATATTGAGTGGGGGATATTGCACTGTGTTGTGTATTGAGTGGAGTATATTGCACTGTGTTGTATATTGAGTGGTGGATATTGCACTGTGTTGTATATTGAGTGGTGGATATTGCACTGTGTTGTGTATTGAGTGGAGTATATTGCACTGTGTTGTATATTGAGTGGGGGATATTGCACTGTGTTGTATATTGAGTGGAGTATATTGCACTGTATATTGAGTGGAGTATATTGCACTGTGTTGTGTATTGAGTGGAGTATATTGCACTGTATATTGAGTGGAGTATATTGCACTGTGTTGTATATTGAGTGGAGTATATTGCACTGTGTTGTATATTGAGTGGTGGATATAGCACTGTGTTGTATATTGTGTGGAGTATATTGCACTGTGTTGTATATTGAGTGGGGGATATTGCACTGTGTTGTGTATTGAGTGGTGGATATAGCACTGTGTTGTATATTGAGTGGTGGATATTGCACTGTGTTGTATATTGTGTGGAGTATATTGCACTGTGTTGTATATTGAGTGGTGGATATTGCACTGTGTTGTATATTGAGTGGTGGATATTGCACTGTGTTGTATATTGTGTGGAGTATATTGCACTGTGTTGTGTATTGAGTGGGGGATATTGCACTGTGTTGTATATTGAGTGGGGGATATTGCACTGTGTTGTATATTGAGTGGTGGATATTGCACTGTGTTGTGTATTGAGTGGTGGATATTGCACTGTGTTGTGTATTGAGTGGTGGATATTGCACTGTGTTGTATATTGAGTGGTGGATATTGCACTGTGTTGTATATTGTGTGGAGTATATTGCACTGTGTTGTGTATTGAGTGGTGGATATTGCACTGTGTTGTGTATTGAGTGGGGGATATTGCACTGTGTTGTATATTGAGTGGTGGATATTGCACTGTGTTGTGTATTGAGTGGTGGATATTGCACTGTGTTGTGTATTGAGTGGTGCATATTGCACTGTGTTGTGTATTGAGTGGGGTATATTGAGTGGGGGATATTGCACTGTGTTGTATATTGAGTGGTGGATATTGCACTGTGTTGTGTATTGAGTGGTGGATATTGCACTGTGTTGTGTATTGAGTGGGGTATATTGAGTGGGGGATATTGCACTGTGTTGTATATTGAGTGGGGGATATTGCACTGTGTTGTATATTGAGTGGTGGATATTGCACTGTGTTGTGTATTGAGTGGGGGATATTGCACTGTGTTGTGTATTGAGTGGGGGATATTGCACTGTGTTGTATATTGAGTGGTGGATATTGCACTGTGTTGTGTATTGAGTGGGGGATATTGCACTGTGTTGTGTATTGAGTGGTGGATATTGCACTGTGTTGTGTATTGAGTGGTGGATATTGCACTGTATGTTGAGTGGGGTATGTTGCACTGTATTGTATGTTGAGTGGGGTATGTTGAGTGGTGTATTGGTGTTGGGAGGGAGTGCGTGCTGCAGAAGCTGCAGTCCCTGTGCTGTAATGACACAGCAGTGCAGGCTGCAGGAGTGTGTATAAGGCAGTGCTGCTGCCTGGACCTGCCTTGCAGTGGGGGATGGTCACGTGAGCAGAGCTGCCCGCTGGCGCCTGCGCACTGCCCTCTCCCTGTATCGCGCTAAGATGGCGGCGTCCTCCCTGGAGCAGAAGCTGTCGCGCCTGGAAGCCAAGCTGAAACAGGAGAACCGCGAGGCTCGGCGCCGGATCGACCTCTCCCTCGACATGAGCTCGCCTTCCAGCCCGAGGAGACCCAGACCCAGTAAGCGCCCGGTAGTGCGGCGCGGCCTGTGGGCGGGGGACGGTGTGTGTGAGGACAGGGGGGCTCCGGCTCCGGATCCGGCCGCGGCCGCGGGCCCCCCTGCCGCCTGACAGCGGAAACGCGCCTGCGTCACCCTACTGGGCGGGGCCGCCGGCTGACGGGCGGTCCCCTCGGCCAATGGGGGCGCGGGACGGCCGCCGGAGCCCGCGTCACCCGGCGCTCCCGTCCAATGACGTCCCGCGCGGGGCGGGGCACGGCTGGATGTTGTCACGGGGTGGGGGTCGCGAGCTGCGGCCGTTAGAGCGGGGGGACCGGAGGGTCAGCCCAACCCCCCCCCCCTCACCCACCGACACCGGGGGTAGGATCCCCTCAGTGTCTCCCGCCATCCGCCGGCTGCCCCTCAGGCAGGGACGGGAGGCCCGGCCGGGTCTGCTCTGATTGACGTCGCTGTCAGCCAATCGCCTGGCCGCGCCTCCCATCAATCAGCGCTGCCGTCCAATGGGCGGCGGGCAGGTGGGCGGGACTTCCGGGCAGACCTTGGTGTGTGGGGGTGAGCGGAAGTTGCTCTCTCTGGGCCTCTGAGTGTTGTTTATTTATAAACAGTGGGCTCCCAGGGACTCAGGCTGCCCCTGAGCTCCCTCCAGCCAGTGGGAGTCTGGCTGTTCTCAACCTCCCTCTCCCCTCCCAGGCCTGCACCCCCCTCCATTCCCCTGTCCTGTTATAGTTTCCTGGGCTTGTGGGAGTCACTTGATTGTCACCCCCTCCCATCCCATCAGCAACACCCCTCTACCTCATCTGGGACTTTTAATTGTGGAAAACACTCACTGTCACAGAAAACTGGCGACTCCCCTGCCGGGCCAACTGGTTTAATGAAAGAGAATCAAAATTATATCGGTGGCACAGTGGTTAGCACTGCTGCCTCACAGCGCCTGAGACCCGGGTTCAATTCCCGACTCAGGCGACTGACTGTGTGGAGTTTGCACGTTCTCCCCGTGTCTGCGTGGGTTTCCTCCGGGTGCTCCGGTTTCCTCCCACAGTCCAAAGATGTGTGGGTCAGGTGAATTGGTCATGCTAAATTGCCCGTAGTGTTAGGTGAGGGGTAAATGTAGGGGTATGGATGGGTTGCGCTTCGGCGGGTCGGTGTGGACTTGTTGGGCCGAAGGGCCTGTTTCCACACTGTAAGTAATCTAATCTAAAAGAATGTCTTGAAGGAAGGACGAGAAACCAAGGGTTTTAGCTCAGGAGTATTTATAAAATTGTATTCGTCCATCTCTGCACATTATGGTCCTTACGTCCCTATGGGTTTTCAAATGATTGTGAGCTAACTCCGTACCAAGGTAAAAGTATATCCATGTGCTGATTGCTTGGAACGGGGTGGACTTGAGAGTCTTTGGGAGTGTTTTTGCTGATTCGGATATTCCCCCAACAAGCGCAAGACATAGACCTTTCTGAGGTAGATTCCTTGTACTTTGATGTAAGGTGATAGGTACAAGCATAGGAATTAAGAGCAGAAGTAGCTCTTTGGTATTTCAAGCCTTCTTGCCATTTGAAGCAATGATGGTTGGTCTGTGTCATGGCTCTGTACTTGTACATTATTTAACCTGTCATAACTTGAATTGAAATTCTCTCCAGTTAGAATTGCTGCTTATTAATATTAGTATTGGAGCAGATTATTTGAGTCTTTCTGGTTTGCAGTGTAATACATTGTTTTGATTACTGATGATCTGTGGTTGACCCCAGTAGCAACTGACCAGTTGTAGTTAAACCTGCGACAGATCACTTCCCTCAGACAGGTTTCAGAAAGTATTAGTCCAAGTTTTGACTATGCTAAACAGTATTTACTGTTACTGAATATATTAAGAATCTGAGTAATGCTTTTTTTCAGTGTGTATCTATTTAGCGAGTCAGCAATTAAAGTCACTAACCAAGCCTCTTTACATGGGCTGAACCTGCAGAATGTCTTGCAAAACTGTAATTAACTCCACAGTGCAGATCTTGTAAGATCAAAACAATGCTGTGATCACACTTGCAGACTTTGTGAGCAAGGCTGCTTGTTGTGTAGTGTTTGAGTGTTAGTTATGAGGGGAGAGGGCGGGGGTTATGAGGGGAGTACATGTTGCTGGCATGACATTTGAATATTGAGTAGGGAGTGTCAATCCGACATGCATTGTGTGATTATGCAGCAATGTCATTGGTAGAAGAATGGTAAAACACAGCTTCCTAACGTAGACAGTTGGGTTAACAGTTTGTGGAAGCTGATGGGCTGGTTTAGGTCGTCACCTGATACATGTGTTCATGCCTACGTGTAATGGTTTCTGAAACTACTACATAATGTGAGTCAAACCTTAAATTGTTTGGAGGGGGGTGGGGGGAGTCCACATTTCATTGGCTATTGTGTTGCTGTTAGTGTCAGATATTTGAAGACCTGTCTTTTCTTCAGTAGCCATATCCAATAACTATCGGGGATCAAGGTATTGTTTGGATGGCTTAATGACAGTTGTAGCTTTAAGATTTACTTAGGTATATTTAACCTATCAGAAATTCTTTACAACAATCCACCAGTAATTCATTTGAGCTTGAGTACCTGTAATATATTTGGAACACATTACTGTCTGCATCAACATAGCCAAGCAAGAAAAAAAACTTTGCCTTGGGCAAAATAACTTTCACATCTGCAAATCTGTTGTAAGAATATCACCAGGTGTTAGGCGCTGTCTCATCTGTTCCTTATATGGAGGCATAGATATGGGGAAAAAAAAACAATCTTCTAAAATGATCTGTTGGAATGGAAATTCTGAAGTCCAAATAATTAGAGTGGGAAGGGGGGGGTGGATAGGGTCACACCATGAAAGATTGAACAAATGATAAAGCAGATTATTATAGAATTCTTTAGTAGAGAAGAAGTTTATTTCTGCACTCCTCCAAACTGGCCTCACTTCACTTTCATATCTTTGTGACTTGACTTTCTCTTGCAAATTCATTTATCCTATCATTGTTCACAAGGTGGGTCATCCAGTCAGAGAGCAAACCAATCCTAATTCATTGCCAAAACTGGTATGGCCTCAAGTCTTGTTAGTTCAAGAGTATACTCATTCAGTATATTAGTCCAAATTAATTTTCGAGGTGTCCTACATTAATTGCACAAGCTTTTCTGCATCCCTCAATCTGCCATAACCACTGCTCTGCTATATGCATGAACATGGAACAGGAGCTGTTGAGTTTGCTTTGCCAATTCTAGTCCAGGATTCTTCTTAGATTAGATTAGATTACTTACAGTGTGGAAACAGGCCCTTCGGCCCAACAAGACCACACCGACCCACCGAAGTGCAACCCACCCATACCCCCACATATACCCCTTACGGCCATTTCACCTAACCCGCACATCTTTGGACTGTAGGAGGAAACTAGAGCACCCAGAGGAAACCCACGCAGACACGGGGAGAACGTACAAACTCCACACAGTTAGTCGCCTGAGGTGGGAATTGAACCCGGGTCTCTAGCGCTGTGAGGCAGCAGTGCTAACTGCTGTGCCACCCATTCTATCAAGGTAAATTTGCAGGTTGAGTCAGTAGTTTGGAAAGGCAAATGCAATGATAGCATTTATTTTGAGAGGACTTAAGTATAAAAGCAGGGGTGTCCTTCTGAGGCTCTATCAGGCTCTGGTCAGACCACATTTGGAGTATTGTGCACGGTTTTGAGCCCTATATCTCAGGAAGGATGTACTGGCCCTGGAGCGTGTTCAGAGGAAGTTTACGAGAATGGTCCCAGGAATGAAAAGCTTAACATAAGAGGATTCTGTGTCTATACTCAATGGAGTTTAGGAGGATGAATGTGTGTGTGTGGGGGGGGGATCTAATTGAAACATACAGAATACTGAATGGCCTAGACAGAGTGGATGTTGGGAAGATGTTTCCCTTGGTCGGAGAGACTAGGATCCGAGGACACAGCCCTAGAGTAAAGAGATGACTTTTTTTTAGAGTGGAGATAAGGTGAAAGTTCTTCAGGCAGAGAGCAGTGAATCTGTGGAGTTCGCTGCCACAGAAGGCTGTAGAGGCCAGGTCATTGAGTAGATTTAACACTGAGATAGGTAGGTTCTTGGGGATCAGGGGTTACCGGGAGAAACCTATCAGCTGTGATTGAATAGCAGAGCAGACTCCGATGGGCTGACTGGCCTAATTTCAGCTCCTGTGTCTTATGGTCTTATTTAATAAAACCATGATTGATCTGGTTGTAATGTGGGATCTGTAATCCTGCTTACCCTTATTACCCTTGCTCGTGAGAAATCAATTTACCATTGCTTTAAAAATATTCATGGACCCTTCATGAGAAGGTGGTAGGAAGCAGAAACTTCCAAAAAGATTCAGCCCTCTGGAAGGAAACAGAATTTGTTCTAATCTCTGTATTAAGTGGGCAACACTTTATTTTTTAAGCAGCGAATCCCTAGTTCTAGATTTGACCATGAGAAGAATCATTCTCTCTCCATCTACCCTCTTGAAGACCACTCAAGACATTATATGTTTCAATAAAATTTCCTGTACTTTTCTATTTTGGAAACCTGCGGCTCCATGTGACTCCAATAAAGAGCTGTATTGCTAACTCTCAGCAAAATCTTGAATCCTTAACTGCCTCCTTAATCCCACCATGGTATTTCCACTGTCTTACACACCTTCACCACTGGAATCATGGAGTTTAGCAATGCTGCTCCTTTTCTTCCTGTCAAATTCCCACTTCCTTCTGAAGAGCCTGGAATATGTGGGAAGGTCTCATGGCCACCATACTACAGATGTTTATATTCACTTGCAGGGCGTGGACATTACTGGCTGGCTGGCATTTACTGCTCATCCCTAGCTGTCCTACAGAAGGTGGTGGGGAGTTGCCTTCTTGAACTTCTGCAGTCCCTGTACTGTAGGTAGACCCATAATACCATTAGGGAGGGAATTCTATCACTTAACTAAATAAATAGTTGAAGGTGAGGGAAAAATAAATCAAGGATGTGGAAATAAAATGTGGCCAGTGTGACAAACTGGATTGTTCTCCAAAAGAGGTAGAAATACTCTGATAACAGAGTAATGCTCCCTCTGCACTGGCCTTCCAACAGCACAGCATTCCCACTCAGCCCATCGGGTCCACACTGACCCTCTGAAGAGCATCCCACCCAGACTTACTCCCCTACCCTGCCCCTGGAACTCTGTGTTTCCCATGGCTATTGCTTGGACACTGTGGGCAATTTAATATGGCACCCGACCTGCACATCTCGGGACTGACAGAGGAAACTAGAGCACCTGAAGGAAGCCCACGCAGAAGAGGGAAGGGTGTGCAGCCACCTGAGTATGGAATTGAACCTGGGTCCTGGGTGCTGTGAAGCAGCAGTGCTAACCACCAAGCCCATACCTTCAATGGTATGTGCTTCAACAAACTGTTTCTTCATACAGAGGGAGCATTGCAATGTTGGAGGAACAGTACAGTCGGAATGCTGTGCTGTTGGAAGGCCAGTGCAGAGGGAGCATTACTCTGTTACCAGGACAGGACAGAGGGAGCACTGTGCTACTGGGAATCCAGTGCTGAAGGAGCATTGCATCTTGGAAAGGCAGTTCAGACTGTGAGGATTCCATGATTCTGAGCATTTAAGGACAGACTTGATGCATGAGGCAAAAAGAATAAGGATCTAGGGAAAGGTGGATACCTGGGCTGGGTGGGGGGCAGGGCAAAGGCCTTTTCAGAATATGAGAGCTAGTAGCCTGTGCTGCAGGTATTGTGTAATTATTGTGGAAGTAAATTTCAACGGAATTACTGAGGATACTTAGCATCAGGAATGCATTGCCTAAAACAGTGGATCCAGATACCCAACATACCCTTTCTAAAGGGTATGTACAATGCTGAGATGGATGGAATTTTAATCAATCAGTAAGGGGATCATCAGTTTGAGGGAAAAGCCAGGAAGTCAAGTGAAGGTTTATCAGATCAGCCGTGATCATTGGTCATCTCTCACTGGATAGTGGAACAGACTTGCTGGGTTGAATGGCCTACCGCTATTCCTAGATCCCACTGTCTTATACTGTCCTTTGTCAGCCTTTGGGTGCAGACCAGATCCCTATACTGCCCAGATCAGCATTCTCTCTCTTTATCTTTTCAACTGCACTGGCCTCCAGGGTCCATGCACAGCAGTGACCTCTGGAATTGCAAGTCTAGGCCACAGGTGCCATGACAACTCCAACCTTCAGACATGGACTCTTACAGTGGCTCTGCGTGCCAGTTACAGGGAACATTGGCCAAGACCTTCGCAAGGTTCAGGTCAAAAAGCAGTGAAAGGAGAAATGCTGATTCATCAGCTTTGACTCGGAGCCCCAACCTTCAATCCCCTGCTTGTCCGAACTCTCTCTCAGAATCTCCAGTGGAAAGCATTAAGTGAGAGAACCCCCTTCATCTTGCACCACTTTTAGCAGAGCTTTATTGATTTGATCTGATCTTAATCATTGTCCTGCAAATACACTCATTTTCACCAGGATAGGGGAAGCACCAACAAGTCAGTGAGATAATACTTTAAATGCCGAGGCAGGACTGCAGGTTACCACCCAGGTTAGTGGCCAGTAAAGTGTGAGATATGGTGAACCTGCAGAAAATGGCACCCAAAATCCTCAATCCGAAAAAGACGGAGGTTGCCAATAAACAGATTTCTTTTGTGCTTCGTTGACCTGAGACCACGGGACATGCTAACTCTCACTGTCTCCAGATGTCTTGGGTGCACCAACACTGCAGCTGCTACCTCTCCAGCCGAGGGAGCTCCTATTACAATGCCCCTTTTACACAGCACTGCCGTGCCGTAGCAAAGCTGTCAACTCAGCGTGGGGTTTTCATGGCTGGTTCACTTGTTTATACAACCCAGGAGGAGCAGAGGCTGGTGAGCTGTTATGTAGTTAGTGAGGCTAGGAAATTAACGAGTCAATCACGTTGTGATTTTACACGGCCTGACAGTGTTGATTCATCACAGACTGCTTAACAAATGAGGCTCAGTGACTTTAGCTGATGGCAGACATTAGACAGTATGGTTTACCATTTCTGCTCAACAACTGGAAGAGCTTCAACAGCTGCTTGTTTCAACTGTGTCTTCATTCAATGAACTGACTATTCTCCGTCAAAACCCCTGAGGATAAATATACTGCTCCGGATTGTTTTTGTAAAACCAGGAAGATTACTTTTAAACGAATAATCCTATTTAAATCCTATTCCCACATCTTCTTTTGAACCAGCAAAGATGTGTATTGGTCCCAGAAGCAAAATTGCACATACAAAGAAACCCTCCACTATTCAACAATGAACAGCAACAGAGTGCAAGTGCTTAAAGAAACACCAGCGCCCGTACACTGAGATGGGTTACACCTCAGCTTCACACCTAGTGGATGGATAAAATAGTGAACTAAAATTAAATACAGAAGAGGGTAAGAAAGACTTGCATTTACATAGCACTTATCAGATGCACTGAACATTTCAAAGGGCTTTACAGGCAATCAAGTATGTTTTGAAGACTAATCATTGCTGGAATGCAGGAAATGTGGCAGTCAGTACGCACTCAAACAATTCTTCCACAAACAGCAAAGTGATCGGGATAGCATGAGAGGTAATCTGTTTATTGTGGTGTTGATTAAAGGATGATTATTGATTAGGACACTAGAGGGAACTCCATAGGTCATCTTCAAAATTGTGTCTCAAAATTGTTACCATCCACTTGTGGAGGGAGATGGGCCCTCACTTGTCTCATCCAAACACCAGCCCCATCGATTTGTACATTCATGACCAGGGATCATCTTGAACATTGGGGAGACTGGGCACCTCCTAGCAGCGCATTTTAGGGAACATCTCCGGGACACCCGCACCAATCAACCACACCGCCCCGTGGCCCAACATTTCAACTCCCCCTCCCACTCTGCCGAGGACATGGAGGTCCTGGGCCTCCTTCACCGCCGCTCCCTCACCACCAGACGCCTGGAGGAAGAACGCCTCATCTTCCGCCTCGGAACACTTCAACCCCAGGGCATCAATGTGGACTTCAACAGTTTCCTCATTTTCCCTTCCCCCACCTCACCCTAGTTCCAAACTTCCAGCTCAGCACTGTCCCCATGACTTGTCCGGACTTGTCCGACCTGCCTATCTTCTTTTCCACCTATCCACTCCACCCTCTCCTCCCTGACCTATCACCTTCATCCCCTCCCCCACTCACCTATTGTACTCTATGCTACTTTGTCCCCACCCCCACCCTCCTCTAGTTTATCTCTCCACGCTTCAGGCTCTCTGCCTGTATTCCTGATGAAGGGCTTTTGCTCGAAACATCGATTTCGCTGCTCCTTGGATGCTGCCTGAACAGCTGTGCTCTTCCAGCACCACTGATCCAGAATCTGGTTTCCAGCATCTGCAGTCATTGTTTTTACCTATAATCTTGAACAGTGTGACTGGGAACAGTCCCATTGATTTGTACACTCATGACCAGGGATGGTCTTGAACAGTGTGACTGGGAAGCAAAAGAACTAACAACCAACCAAGCAGTGGCCAACATATGGCAATAGAAATGATCAGCGATGGTATAAAGGATATAATAGTAAAGACAAAGAGATCTGAAATATTGGACAAAGTAATTGCAAAAGCCCTGTCAGAAATAAAGCCGAAGTTATGAAATGGAAGTTATTAAACTGCATGTATAGCAGTTTTCAGAACAAAATATAAGAAACACACATGAAGGGCACAAATCCCAACTAATCGCGATTAAAGAAGTGTTCCCAAAATACAACGACAGAATACCTTAGTGCCGAAAGAGCATTTTATCTCAGAAGGACAGTTCTGAGAGTGTGTTGTGCTGTCAGATGATTCGAGTACAAGAGCAGGAATGTCTTGCTGCAATGGAACAGGGCCTGGGTGAGCCCACACTTGGAGAGTTGTGCACAGTTATGATCTCCTTTATCTGAGGAAGGATGGCCTGACAATGGAGAGAGAGAGAGCAGCAAAGACTTGCTGGACTGGTTCCTGGGACGTCAGTGCTGATGCTGAATTGAGAATACATCAGTTCAGCCTACATTCACTGGGGTTTAGTTCACAGAAACCTATAAAATCCTAACATGAAACTTGAAAGGGTTCAGAAAAGATTTACAAGGATGTTGCCAGGGTTGGAGGATTTGAGCTACAGGGAGAGTCTGAACAGGCTGGGGCTGTTTTCCCTGGAGTGCGGAGGCTGAGGGGTGACCTTATAGAGGTTTACAAAATCATGAGAAATATGGATAGGGTAAATAGAAAAAGTCTTTTCCCTGGGGTGGAGGAGTCCAGAACTATAGGGCATAGGTTTAGGGTGAGAGGGGAAAGATATAAAAGAGACCTAAGGGGCAACTTTTTCCACACAGAGGGTGGTACGTGTATGGAATGAGCTGCCAGAGGAAGTGGTGGAGGCTGGTACAATTGCAACATTTAAAAGACAGCTGGATGGGTACATGAATAGGAAGGGTTTGGAGGGATATGGGCCGGATGGTGGCAGGTGGGACTAGATTGGGTTGGGATATCTGGTCAGCATGGATGGGTTGGGTCTGTTGAGCAAAGGGGCTGGTTCTGTCCTGTACATCTCTATAACTCTGTGATTGGACAGGAGGGTTATTCCTGATGACCAGGGTGCCGCAGTTTAATGATATACCATTTAGGACTGAGATGGGGAGAATTTCTTCACCCAGAGCGTGATCAACCTGCAGAATTCTCTGCTATGGAAAGCGGTTGAGGCCAAACAGCTGAATGTGTTCAAGAGGGTGATAGATATATTTCTTCGGCCTATAGAGATCTAACCGTATGGGAGAAATCGGGAACGGGGTTCTAGGTTGGATGATTAGCTGTGATCGTATTGAATGGTGGAGCAGGCTGGAAGGGCTGAGTGGCCTCCTCTTGCTCCTGTTCTCTATATTTCTATGGGACAGTCCGTAGGAAGTGCTGCGCTGTCGATGGGCCGATGTGACAGGGGCAGCACACATTTAGTGTTTATTTACTGAAATTGTCGTTGACCATGAAGACATTTTACATTTGAATGAAATGATTTAACCCTTCAGTCATGCAGACAGTTGGATGGTGAACTGTGGAGTCAGGAGTGTTTGATCGGAGAGCAGGGAAGTTGCAATGAAGAGCTATCCCTGCATCCAGATTCATGGATAAACGTGTGAGTTAAACTGCTGTGGGATATTTCTTGGCCAGCTCAGGAAACCTCTTAAACTCCGGTTCTGAGTCTTTGTTTGTCATGGAGACATAGGTTTAAGAGCTTTGGACATATTTATACAGGGAAAATACTGCAGATGTTGGAAATCTGAAACAAAACAAAATGTTGGCAGAAACTGGGCTCTAAAGAATGTTCTCGAAATGTTTTTCTCTGAACTGTTGCTGCCAGACCTGCTGAGTTTCTCCAGCATTCTCGATGCTTGAACATTTTTAAATCAACCTTCCTACGTGCTATTACACATTTCTGGACCAGATAAGATGTGAAGCCCAATCTCATGACTCCCTGATCGGGATACTACGACTATGCCACAAGAAGCCCTTATTATCCATGCTGGTATTATCCGTGCTGGTATTATCCGTGCTGGTATTATCCGTACTGGTATTATCCGTGCTGGTATTATCCATGCTGGTCCCTGTAAATATGCTCAAGTGCACTTTCCTGAATAGGATGGGTGTTACTTGTTCCTGCCAGCATGCATCCATTCACACTGTCTCCTTACCAGTCTTTTCCTGATAGGATAAAAATCCGCTCTGTGTGTGTGTGTGTTTTCTTGTGTTATAACAAATGTTGCGATATTTGATCTGAAAGCATGTCCAACTAGAAGGTTATGACGATGTGTGCAACTGAAACCAAACTTCAGAACTGCAGGCGCACACATTAATGTAAACCCCGTCCATGGAACTGAATGCTGAAATGTGACTGGGTGTTGTTGCAAACTCTACTGCAGTAAGAGTAGTCTGCAGTGAATGGGTGTGAGGTATCAGGTTTTATGTGTTTCTATCCTTACTGTCGATTCAGATTTCATCAATTGCCCTTCCCAGTTATTGCAGCTTCAGATGGGTACATGATGCCACTGGCCATCATTCGTCAGTTTAAAAACACCCATTGATGTGATCTGGGTGTCACTGGCAAGGGTAGCTTTTGTTCCCCAGCCTAAATTACTCTAAACGAGAGGCTTGCTAGGCCAGATAGGAGAGCAGTTATAAATCAACAACGCTGTCGAGAGTCTGGAGTCACATGTAGGCCAGACCCGGGAAGGAGCGGAAGTTTTCTTTCTGAAAGGATGTTCGTGCACTGGTTGTACTTCTACAGTAATCAGCAATGGTCACCAGCTGCTCATAAAGACCGGCTCTCAATTCAAATTTGATTGAATAACTAATTGCATTTACGTTCTACCAGCTTCTGTGATGGCAGTTGAATCCATGCCCCAAAGGACTAGCCTGTAAGCATCTGGAAGATTAACCTAGTAAGATTGCTGTCTCCTAGTACAGGTACTGGTCTCTGGCTTTAATTGGGTATATGGTGCTAC
Organism: Hemiscyllium ocellatum; assembly: GCF_020745735.1. Taxonomy (NCBI): domain Eukaryota; kingdom Metazoa; phylum Chordata; class Chondrichthyes; order Orectolobiformes; family Hemiscylliidae; genus Hemiscyllium; species Hemiscyllium ocellatum. The sequence goes on along the minus strand of NC_083445.1, from coordinate 31,423,879 downwards.
ATGCCCTGCTCTGGGTCATTGTCACCTTGTTTACACTTTCTCAACGTTAACACCATTTCACATCAACAGGCACAACTTGTGCAGCCTGTGCTGTAATAAATGATCTCCACAAACACAATAAAACAGTGAGCAGTGCCTTCAAGAAGGGGCGTGAAGTACAGAGGTTTAGGAAGGGGAGTCCAGGATCTAAGACAGCATGGTGCAATGATGGAGCAACTCCATCCAAACGGCTGAAGGTTATGGTTTGAGTGAAACCAGGTGGCTGGTAGACTGTGGGTCTAGAGGCAAGAGCAAAGATCCAGAGGGGCGGGCCTGCAGCTGGAGGTGAAATGTGAAAGGAAGCACTTTAAAGTTGAGGATAACTTGGTGCAAACAAGGAGTGATAGGTAGTTAGGGTTTGACGCATACAGACAGTGGTGAGAGAGGTTTGGATGGCCCAGATGACAGAATGTGGACGATAGGAGGCCAAACAGGAGTGTGTGAAGGAGGCAAGTTCAGAGGGGCAGGTGAAGGGAGGCAGGGTTGAGCTGGGCGCAGTTAGACAAGTGGAAATAATCCGACTTAGTGATGGCATGGATACTTGGTCAGAAGCTAATCTCCTCGTCAAGCTTGACTCCAGGGTGAGAGGGATGGAATGGAATGGCTGGTCAGGGAATAGACTTTGTGGAGAGATCTCTGGTGTTCCCTGTCTTTAGTTGAAAAGATTTAAAGCATTTGAACATGTGTCAGAGAACACGACCAAAGCTTTAAGAAACCAGGAAATAAGTTTGCAGTCTAAATTTAGTTTGTTTGTTGCTGAAAATCGAAGCCAGTAGATTTCGAGCCTGTTTATGGTGAGGAGTAAAACAGCTCTCCCTTCTGTTTGCCGTGTACGCTGCATTTTATGCTGTGAGCTCTGAACCGAGTCCCTCACCCAGCCAGTGATGGCCACATCCCGCCAAGGAATTCTGTTGTTGAAAAAGTGCTATGCCTTGCCACCTCACTGAAGGTAAATTTGTAGAAAGTCAATTTCGATGCTGTTTGTACTTGGTATCCTGAGCCTGTCTGCTTCTTAGCTCCTCAGTTCATTTCCCAAGGACCGAGGTTATTGGTATTTGTTCTGAATAAATGTTAAGTGCCATGAGACTTGAAAAGGGGGGTGTGAGGATCAGAAATATATACTAAACAAGGAGAGCACTGAACTACAGACTGAGCAGGCATGTTCCAGCTAGGTCTACGGACAAACCAGCAGGGACAGAATTCCCAAGTCTGTGTCCAGCCACAGTAGTGGGACCAATCTTCACAAACTCCAGTCATATGACAGCTGAGTAATACTAATACCAATTACCATGCAGTATGGGAGACTTAGAGTCATAGAGATGTACAGCACAGAAACAGACCTTTCATTCCAACCAGTCCATGCCGACCAGATATTCCAATCCAATCTAGTCCCACTTGCCAGCACCCGGCCCATATCCCTCCAAACCCTTCCTATTCATATACCCATCCAAATGCCTTTTAAATGTTGCAATTGTACCAGCCTCCACCACTTCCTCTGGCAGCTCATTCCGTACACGTATCACCATCTGTGCAGAAAAAGTAGCCCCATAGGTCTCTTTTATATCTTTACCCTCTCACTGTAAACCTATGCCCTCTAGTTCTGGACTCCTCCACCCCAGGGAAAAGACCTTGCCTATTTACCCTATCCATGTCCCTCATGATTTTATAAACCTCTATAAGGTCACCCCTCAGCCTCTGCGCTCTAGAGAAAACAGCCCCAGCCTGTTCAGCCTCTCCCTATAGCTCAGATCCTCCAACCGTGGCAACATTTTTGTAAATCTTTTCTGAACCCTTTCAAGTTTCACAACATCTTTCCGATAGGAAGGAGACCAGAATTGCACACAATATTCCAACAGTGGTCTAACCAATGTCCTGTACAGCCGCAACATGACCTCCCAACTCCTGTACTCAATACTCTGACCAATAAAGGAAAGCATACCAAACACCTTCTTCACTATCCTATCTACCTGCGACTCCACCTTCAAGGAGCTATGAACCTGCACTCCAAGGTCTTTGTTCAGCAACACTCCCTAGGACCTTACCATTAAGTGTTTAAGTCCTGCTAAGATTTGCTTTCCCAAAATGCAGGACCTTGCATTTATCTGAATTAAACTCCATCTGCCACTTCTCAGCCCATTGGCCCATCTGGTCCAGATCCTGATGTAATCTGAGGTAACCCTCTTCGCTGTCCACTACACTTCCAATTTTGGTGTCATCTGCAAACTTGCTAACTGTACCCATGTTCCTGTGTTCACATGCTTGGCAAAGAGTGAGCTGCCAGAACCACAGGACCCTGAGCTAGCAAGCTACAGCGAGATTATGATCACTGTTTGTGTAGTTTTTATCCTGTGGAGTAATATGTTTGATTAACAGCTGTGTGTCAGTGAGGAAAAGGTGCTTTAAAAGCCATTTATCCTGGGTTTGTTCTGTGAAATTTGCAATATATTCTGGTCAAATATTAGTAAGCAACTGAGATCAGAAACCACATGAGGTTGGTCAGAGGCCTTGTAATGCCTGACCATGTTGAGAGTGACTTTGGTTAATGTGACTGTACGGGTGAGCAAGGAATCGTGTCCTTTTATTCCCACAACAACTGGTGTTTCTAATGTTCAAAATAAGAATTAAGAAACAAACCAGAACTCATTTCCAACTCAATGATTACATTGATCTGTTAAATATTCAACATATTTTAAACACTTCTCCAGCTAGTCCCTCCTGCAATAGGTTCATTTGTAGTGTGTGCTATAGGCAAGGTCTTTATTTGATGTATGCATGAATAACGAAAGTGTTGCCAATATGGTATGTTGAAGTAAATCAGGTTAGTAATTCAGCATTGCAATTTTTTATCATCAGAGACAAAGAAATTGAGCATTTGAACAAGTATGAACTTGTCAAATTTGCGATATGTGTGTGTGAAGGTAACCAGTGAGGATTTTGATGTGTGTGTGTGTGACGGTAACCAGTGAGGATTTTGATGTGTGTGTGTGTGATAGTAACCAGTGAGGATTTTGATGTGTGTGTGTGTGTGATGGTAACCAGTGAGGATTTTGATGTGTGTGTGTGTGTGTGAGATGGTAACCAGTGAGGATTTTGATGTGTGTGTGTGTGATGGTAACCAGTGAGGATTTTGATGTGTGTGTGTGTGATGGTAACCAGTGAGGATTTTGATGTGTGTGTGTGATGGTAACCAGTGAGGATTTTGATGTGTGTGTGTGTGATGGTAACCAGTGAGGATTTTGATGTGTGTGTGTGTATGTGTGTGTGTGTGTGTGATGGTAACCAGTGAGGATTTTGATGTGTGTGTGTGTGATGGTAACCAGTGAGGATTTTGATGTGTGTGTGTGTGTGTGTGTATGTGTGTGTGTGTGTGATGGTAACCAGTGAGGATTTTGATATGTGTGTGTGTGTGTGAAGGTAACCAGTGAGGATTTTGATGTGTGTGTGTGTGTGAAGGTAACCAGTGGGGATTTTGATGTGTGTGTGTGTGTGTGTGATGGTAACCAGTGAGGATTTTGATGTGTGTGTGTGTGTGTGAAGGTAACCAGTGAGGATTTTGATGTGTGTGTGTGTGTGTGTGTGTGTGTGTGAAGGTAACCAGTGAGGATTTTGATGTGTGTGTGTGTGTGTGTGAAGGTAACCAGTGAGGATTTTGGTGTGTGTGTGTGATGGTAACCAGTGAGGATTTTGATATGTGTGTGTGTGTGTGTGTGTGTGTGTGTGTGTGTGTGTGATGGTAACCAGTGAGGATTTTGATGTGTGTGTGTGTGTGTGATGGTAACCAGTGAGGATTTTGATGTGTATGTGTGTGTGAAGGTAACCAGTGAGGATTTTGATGTGTGTGTGTGTGTATGATGGTAACCAGTGAGGATTTTGATGTGTATGTGTGTGTGAAGGTAACCAGTGAGGATTTTGATGTGTGTGTGTGTGAAGGTAACCAGTGAGGATTTTGATGTGTGTGTGTGTGTATGATGGTAACCAGTGAGGATTTTGATGTGTATGTGTGTGTGAAGGTAACCAGTGAGGATTTTGATGTGTGTGTGTGTGTGTGTGTGTGTGTGTGTGTGTGATGGTAACCAGTGAGGATTTTGATGTGTGTGTGTGTGTGTGTGATGGTAACCAGTGAGGATTTTGATGTGTGTGTGTGTGTGTGTGTGAAGGTAACCAGTGAGGATTTTGATGTGTGTGTGTGTGTGTGTGTGAAGGTAACCAGTGAGGATTTTGATGTGTGTGTGTGTGTGAAGGTAACCAGTGAGGATTTTGATGTGTATGTGTGTGTGAAGGTAACCAGTGAGGATTTTGATGTGTGTGTGTGTGTGTGTGTGTGTGTGTGTGTGTGTGAAGGTAACCAGTGAGGATTTTGGTGTGTGTGTGTGTGAAGGTAACCAGTGAGGATTTTGATGTGTGTGTGTGTGTGTGTGTGTGTGTGTGTGAAGGTAACCAGTGAGGATTTTGATGTGTGTGTGTGTGACGGTAACCAGTGAGGATTTTGATGTGTGTGTGTGTGAAGGTAACCAGTGAGGATTTTGATGTGTGTGTGTGTGATGGTAACCAGTGAGGATTTTGATGTGTGTGTGTGTGACGGTAACCAGTGAGGATTTTGATGTGTGTGTGTGTGATGGTAACCAGTGAGGATTTTGATGTGTGTGTGTGTGACGGTAACCAGTGAGGATTTTGATGTGTGTGTGTGTGTGTGATGGTAACCAGTGAGGATTTTGATGTGTGTGTGTGTGTGTGTGTGTGTGATGGTAACCAGTGAGGTGTTGTAGTTCTGTTCGCCGAGCTGGAAGTTTTTGCTGCAAACGTTTCGTTCCCTGGCTAGGGAACATCATCAGTGCTATTGGAGCCTCCTGTGAAGTGCTGCTTTGATGTTTCTTCCGGTATTTATAGTGGTTTGTTCTTGCCGCTTCCGGGTGTCAGTTTCAGCTGTAGTAGTTTGTATATGGGGTCCAGGTCTATGTGTCTGTTAATGGAGTTTGTGGATGAATGCCATGCCTCTAGGAATTCCCTGGCTGTTCTCTGTCTGGCTTGTCCTATGATGGTAGTGTTTTCCCAGTCAAATTCATGTTCCTGGTTGTCTGAGTGTATGGCTACTAGGGATAGCTGGTCGTGTCGTTTTGTGGCTAGCTGATGTTCATGGATGCGGATTGTTAGCTGTCTTCCTGTTTGTCCTATATAGTGTTTTGTGCAGTCCTTGCATGGTATTTTGTAAACTACGTTGGTTTGGCTCGTGCTGGCTATTGGGTCCTTTGTTCTAGTGAGTTGTTGTCTGAGTGTGGAAGTTGGCTTGTGTGCTGTTATGAGTCCTAAGGGTCGCAGTAGTCTGGCTGTCAGTTCTGAGACGCTCCTGACGTATGGTAGTGTGGCTAGTCCTTTTGGTTGTGGCATGTCCTTGTTCCGTGGTCTATCTCTTAGGCATCTGGTGATAAAGTTGCGTGGGTATCCGTTTTTGGCAAATACCTTGTATAGGTGTTCCTCTTCCTCTTTTCGCAGTTCTGGTGTACTGCAGTGTGTTGTGGCTCTTTTGAATAGTGTCCTGATGCAGCTTCGTTTGTGTGTGTTGGGGTGGTTACTTTCATAGTTAAGGACTTGGTCTGTGTGTGTTGGTTTCCTGTGTACCCTTGTGGTGAATTCTCCGTTGGGTGTTCTCTCTACTAACACGTCTAGGAATGGGAGTTGGCTATCCTTTTCCTCTTCTCTCGTGAATCGTATTCCTGTGAGTGTGGCGTTGATGATTCGGTGTGTTTTTTCTATTTCTGTGTTTTTGATGATTACAAAGGTGTCATCGACGTATCTGATCCAGAGTTTGGGTTGGATTTGTGGTAGGGCTGTATGTTCTAACCTTTGCATAACTGCCTCTGCTATGAGTCCCAAGATTGGTGATCCCATGGGTGTTCCGTTGATTTGTTCGTATATCTGATTGTTGAATGTAAAGTGTGTGGTGAGGCACAGGTCCAGTAGTTTAAGTATGCCGTCCTTGTTGATAGGTTCGGCCTCCTGTGTTCTGTTATGTATGTCCAGTAGGTTGGCTATTGTTTCTCTGGCTAGGGTTTTGTCAATTGAAGTGAACAGTGCCGTCACGTCGAATGATACCATGGTTTCTTCTTTGTCTATGTGTGTATTCCTGATGATGTCCAAGAATTCCTGTGTTGATTGTATGGAGTGTTTGGATCCGCTGACTAGGTGTTTCAGTTTTTGTTGTAGTTCTTTGGCCAGTTTGTATGCTGGTGTCCCTGGTAGTGATACTATGGGTCTGAGTGGGATGTCTGGTTTGTGTACTTTGGGTAGTCCGTAGAATCTGGGGGTGTTGTTGCTTTCAGGTTTCATTCTTTGCTGGTCCGCTTTGGTTATCTGTCCGTTTTTCTGTAGATTCCTTAGTGTGTTGATTATTCTATTGGTGAGTTGTGGTGTGGGGTCGGAATCCTTCATTTGGTAGGTGTTGGTGTCTGCGAGTAGTTGTGCTTTACTGATGTAGTCTGATTAATCTAAGATGACCGTCATTCTGCCTTTATCTGCTGGTAGTATGATTATGTTCTTGTCATTTTTCAGTGCTTTCAGTGTTTCCCTCTCCTTGGTGTTGAGGTTATATGTATGTCGTTTTCTTATCATCATAGGTACGACCGTTTGTCTCACTGTTTGTTGTGTCTCTTCTGTCAGTCCATTGTTCCTGAGTGTGCATTCTAGTGCTGCTAGGAAGCCTGCTGTGTTGGCGTCCCTGTGGTTGTAGTTGAGTCCCTTGGCCAGTATTGTTCTTTCCATGTCTGTGAGCTGTCTGTGGGAGAGGTTTCTAACCCAGGTGTGTGTTGTAGTGTCCTCCTGTTTGTGGGTTAGTTTGTCCATTTTTTCTTTTAGTGCCGTTTTTTTGCGAAGTGTTGTCCTGTTCTGTCCTATAGTGATAGCCTGTTCTATGGTCCGGGTCCATTCCTGATTAGTGGTTTATAAAATTAACGACTTTTGGCGCGCAATTTCTTGCTTGTATTTGTGCAGTCGGTTGTGAGCCTCTGTGATCATTACCTGGACCATCCTGAATCCGTACTCCAACAGCACTGATGATGTTCCCTAGCCAGGGACCGAAACGTTTGCAGCAAAAACTTCCAGCTCGGCGAACAGAACTACAACAACGGACACCCGAGCTACAAATCTTCAACCAGACTTTAACCAGTGAGGGTTTTGATGTGTGTGTGTGAAGGTAACCAGTGAGGATTTTGATGTGTGTGTGAGAGAGACGGTAACCAGTGAGGATTTTGATGTGTGTGTGTGTGTGTGTGTGTGAAGGTAACCAGTGGGGATTTTGATGTGTGTGTGTGTGTGAAGGTAACCAGTGGGGATTTTGATGTGTGTGTGTGTGTGACGGTAACCAGTGAGGATTTTGATGTGTGTGTGTGTGTGATGGTAACCAGTGAGGATTTAGATGTGTGTGTGTGATGGTAACCAGTGAGGATTTTGATGTGTGTGTGTGTGTGTGTGTGATGGTAACCAGTGAGGATTTTGATGTGTGTGTGTGTGTGAAGGTAACCAGTGAGGATTTTGATGTGTGTGTGTGTGAAGGTAACCAGTGAGGATTTTGATGTGTGTGTGTGTGAAGGTAACCAGTGAGGATTTTGATGTGTGTGTGTGTGATGGTAACCAGTGAGGATTTTGATGTGTGTGTGTGTGATGGTAACCAGTGGGGATTTTGATGTGTGTGTGTGATGGTATCCAGTGAGGATTTTGGTGTGTGTGTGTGTGTGTGTGTGAGAGTGTGTGATGGTAACCAGTGAGGATTTTGATGTGTGTGTGTGAGAGAGAGAGAAGGTAACCAGTGAGGATTTTGATGTGTGTGTGTGTGTGTGTGTGAAGGTAACCAGTAAGGATTTTGATGTGTGTGTGTGTGTGACGGTAACCAGTGAGGATTTTGATGGGTGTGTGTGTGAAGGTAACCAGTGAGGATTTTGATGTGTGTGTGTGTATGATGGTAACCAGTGAGGATTTTGATGTGTGTGTGTGTGATGGTAACCAGTGAGGATTTTGATGTGTGTGTGTGTGTGTGAGAGAGAAGGTAACCAGTGAGGATTTTGATGTGTGTGTGTGTGAAGGTAACCAGTGAGGATTTTGATGTGTGTGTGTGTGTGTGAAGGTAACCAGTGAGGATTTTGATGTGTGTGTGATGGTAACCAGTGAGGATTTTGATGTGTGTGTGTGTGAAGGTAACCAGTGGGGATTTTGATGTGTGTGTGATGGTAACCAGTGAGGATTTTGATGTGTGTGTGTGTGACGGTAACCAGTGAGGATTTTGATGTGTGCGTGTGTGATGGCAACCAGTGGGGATTTTGATGTGTGTGTGTGTGTGTGTGAAGGTAACCAGTGAGGATTTAGATGTGTGTGTGTGTGATGGTAACCAGTGGGGATTTTGATGTGTGTGTGTGATGGTATCCAGTGAGGATTTTGATGTGTGTGTGTGTGTATGATGGTAACCAGTGAGGATTTTGATGTGTGTGTGTGTGATGGCAACCAGTGGGAATTTTGATGTGTGTGTGTGTGATGGTATCCAGTGAGGATTTTGGTGTGTGTGTGTGTGTGTGTGAGAGTGATGGTAACCAGTGAGGATTTTGATGTGTGTGTGTGTGTGTGTGTGTATGATGGTAACCAGTGAGGATTTTGATGTGTGTGTGTGTGTGATGGTAACCAGTGAGGATTTTGATGTGTGTGTGTGAGAAGGTATCCAGTGGGAATTTTGATGTGTGTGTGTGTGATGGTATCCAGTGAGGATTTTGGTGTGTGTGTGTGTGTGTGTGTGTGTGTGTGTGATGGTATCCAGTGAGGATTTTGGTGTGTGTGTGTGTGTGATGGTATCCAGTGAGGATTTTGGTGTGTGTGTGTGTGAGAAGGTATCCAGTGAGGATTTTGATGTGTGTGTGTGTGATGGTAACCAGTGAGGATTTTGATGTGTGTGTGTGTGAGAGAGAGAGAGAGAAGGTAACCAGTGAGGATTTTGATGTGTGTGTGTGTGTGATGGTAACCAGTGAGGTGTTGTAGTTCTGTTCGCCGAGCTGGAAGTTTTTGCTGCAAACGTTTCGTTCCCTGGCTAGGGAACATCATCAGTGCTATTGGAGCCTCCTGTGAAGTGCTGCTTTGATGTTTCTTCCGGTATTTATAGTGGTTTGTTCTTGCCGCTTCCGGGTGTCAGTTTCAGCTGTAGTAGTTTGTATATGGGGTCCAGGTCTATGTGTCTGTTAATGGAGTTTGTGGATGAATGCCATGCCTCTAGGAATTCCCTGGCTGTTCTCTGTCTGGCTTGTCCTATGATGGTAGTGTTTTCCCAGTCAAATTCATGTTCCTGGTTGTCTGAGTGTATGGCTACTAGGGATAGCTGGTCGTGTCGTTTTGTGGCTAGCTGATGTTCATGGATGCGGATTGTTAGCTGTCTTCCTGTTTGTCCTATATAGTGTTTTGTGCAGTCCTTGCATGGTATTTTGTAAACTACGTTGGTTTGGCTCGTGCTGGCTATTGGGTCCTTTGTTCTAGTGAGTTGTTGTCTGAGTGTGGAAGTTGGCTTGTGTGCTGTTATGAGTCCTAAGGGTCGCAGTAGTCTGGCTGTCAGTTCTGAGACGCTCCTGACGTATGGTAGTGTGGCTAGTCCTTTTGGTTGTGGCATGTCCTTGTTCCGTGGTCTATCTCTTAGGCATCTGGTGATAAAGTTGCGTGGGTATCCGTTTTTGGCAAATACCTTGTATAGGTGTTCCTCTTCCTCTTTTCGCAGTTCTGGTGTACTGCAGTGTGTTGTGGCTCTTTTGAATAGTGTCCTGATGCAGCTTCGTTTGTGTGTGTTGGGGTGGTTACTTTCATAGTTAAGGACTTGGTCTGTGTGTGTTGGTTTCCTGTGTACCCTTGTGGTGAATTCTCCGTTGGGTGTTCTCTCTACTAACACGTCTAGGAATGGGAGTTGGCTATCCTTTTCCTCTTCTCTCGTGAATCGTATTCCTGTGAGTGTGGCGTTGATGATTCGGTGTGTTTTTTCTATTTCTGTGTTTTTGATGATTACAAAGGTGTCATCGACGTATCTGATCCAGAGTTTGGGTTGGATTTGTGGTAGGGCTGTATGTTCTAACCTTTGCATAACTGCCTCTGCTATGAGTCCCAAGATTGGTGATCCCATGGGTGTTCCGTTGATTTGTTCGTATATCTGATTGTTGAATGTAAAGTGTGTGGTGAGGCACAGGTCCAGTAGTTTAAGTATGCCGTCCTTGTTGATAGGTTCGGCCTCCTGTGTTCTGTTATGTATGTCCAGTAGGTTGGCTATTGTTTCTCTGGCTAGGGTTTTGTCAATTGAAGTGAACAGTGCCGTCACGTCGAATGATACCATGGTTTCTTCTTTGTCTATGTGTGTATTCCTGATGATGTCCAAGAATTCCTGTGTTGATTGTATGGAGTGTTTGGATCCGCTGACTAGGTGTTTCAGTTTTTGTTGTAGTTCTTTGGCCAGTTTGTATGCTGGTGTCCCTGGTAGTGATACTATGGGTCTGAGTGGGATGTCTGGTTTGTGTACTTTGGGTAGTCCGTAGAATCTGGGGGTGTTGTTGCTTTCAGGTTTCATTCTTTGCTGGTCCGCTTTGGTTATCTGTCCGTTTTTCTGTAGATTCCTTAGTGTGTTGATTATTCTATTGGTGAGTTGTGGTGTGGGGTCGGAATCCTTCATTTGGTAGGTGTTGGTGTCTGCGAGTAGTTGTGCTTTACTGATGTAGTCTGATTAATCTAAGATGACCGTCATTCTGCCTTTATCTGCTGGTAGTATGATTATGTTCTTGTCATTTTTCAGTGCTTTCAGTGTTTCCCTCTCCTTGGTGTTGAGGTTATATGTATGTCGTTTTCTTATCATCATAGGTACGACCGTTTGTCTCACTGTTTGTTGTGTCTCTTCTGTCAGTCCATTGTTCCTGAGTGTGCATTCTAGTGCTGCTAGGAAGCCTGCTGTGTTGGCGTCCCTGTGGTTGTAGTTGAGTCCCTTGGCCAGTATTGTTCTTTCCATGTCTGTGAGCTGTCTGTGGGAGAGGTTTCTAACCCAGGTGTGTGTTGTAGTGTCCTCCTGTTTGTGGGTTAGTTTGTCCATTTTTTCTTTTAGTGCCGTTTTTTTGCGAAGTGTTGTCCTGTTCTGTCCTATAGTGATAGCCTGTTCTATGGTCCGGGTCCATTCCTGATTAGTGGTTTTTAAAATTAACGACTTTTGGCGCGCAATTTCTTGCTTGTATTTGTGCAGTCGGTTGTGAGCCTCTGTGATCATTACCTGGACCATCCTGAATCCGTACTCCAACAGCACTGATGATGTTCCCTAGCCAGGGACCGAAACGTTTGCGGCAAAAACTTCCAGCTCGGCGAACAGAACTACAACAACGGACACCCGAGCTACAAATCTTCAACCAGACTTTAACCAGTGAGGGCTTTGATGTGTGTGTGTGAAGGTAACCAGTGAGGATTTTGATGTGTGTGTGAGAGAGACGGTAACCAGTGAGGATTTTGATGTGTGTGTGTGTGTGTGTGTGTGTGAAGGTAACCAGTGGGGATTTTGATGTGTGTGTGTGTGAAGGTAACCAGTGGGGATTTTGATGTGTGTGTGTGTGTGTGACGGTAACCAGTGAGGATTTTGATGTGTGTGTGTGTGAAGGTAACCAGTGAGGATTTTGATGTGTGTGTGTGTGTGTGTGATGGTAACCAGTGAGGATTTTGATGTGTGTATGTGTGACGGTAACCAGTGAGGATTTTGATGTGTGTGTGTGTGTGTGAAGGTAACCAGTGAGGATTTTGATGTGTGTGTGTATGATGGTAACCAGTGAGGATTTTGATGTGTGTGTGTGTGTGATGGTAACCAGTGAGGATTTTGATGTGTGTGTGTGTGATGGTATCCAGTGAGGATTTTGGTGTGTGTGTGTGTGTGTGATGGTAACCAGTGAGGATTTTGATGTGTGTGTGTGTGTGAGAGAGAAGGTAACCAGTGAGGATTTTGATGTGTGTGTGATGGTAACCAGTGAGGATTTTGATGTGTGTGTGTGTGATGGTAACCAGTGAGGATTTTGATGTGTGTGTGTGTGAAGGTAACCAGTGGGGATTTTGATGTGTGTGTGATGGTAACCAGTGAGGATTTTGATGTGTGTGTGTGTGACGGTAACCAGTGAGGATTTTGATGTGTGCGTGTGTGATGGCAACCAGTGGGGATTTTGATGTGTGTGTGTGTGTGTGAAGGTAACCAGTGAGGATTTAGATGTGTGTGTGTGTGTGATGGTAACCAGTGGGGATTTTGATGTGTGTGTGTGATGGTATCCAGTGAGGATTTTGATATGTGTATGATGGTAACCAGTGAGGATTTTGATGTGTGTGTGTGTGATGGCAACCAGTGGGAATTTTGATGTGTGTGTGTGTGATGGTATCCAGTGAGGATTTTGGTGTGTGTGTGTGTGTGAGTGATGGTAACCAGTGAGGATTTTGATGTGTGTGTGTGTATGATGGTAACCAGTGAGGATTTTGATGTGTGTGTGTGTGATGGTAACCAGTGAGGATTTTGATGTGTGCGTGTGTGATGGCAACCAGTGGGAATTTTGATGTGTGTGTGTGTGATGGTATCCAGTGAGGATTTTGGTGTGTGTGTGTGTGTGTGTGTGTGTGTGAGAGAAGGTATCCAGTGAGGATTTTGATGTGTGTGTGTGAGTGATGGTAACCAGTGAGGATTTTGATGTGTGTGTGTGTGTGTGTGAGAGAGAGAGAGAGAGAAGGTAACCAGTGAGGATTTTGATGTGTGTGTGTGTGATGGTAACCAGTGAGGATTTTGATGTGTGTGTGTGTGAAGGTAACCAGTGAGGATTTTGATGTGTGTGTGTGAAGGTAACCAGTGAGGATTTTGATGTGTGTGTGTGTGTGACGGTAACCAGTGGGGATTTTGATGTGTGTGTGTGACGGTAACCAGTGAGGATTTTGATGTGTGTGTGTGATGGTAACCAGTGAGGATTTTGATGTGTGTGTGATGGTAACCAGTGAGGATTTTGATGTGTGTGTGTGTGATGGTAACCAGTGAGGATTTTGATGTGTGTGTGTGTGTGAAGGTAACCAGTGGGGATTTTGATGTGTGTGTGTGTGTGAAGGTAACCAGTGGGGATTTTGATGTGTGTGTGTGTGTGTGATGGTAACCAGTGAGGATTTTGATGTGTGTGTGTGTGTGTGTGTGTGTGAAGGTAACCAGTGAGGATTTTGATGTGTGTGTGTGTGTGTGTGTGAAGGTAACCAGTGAGGATTTTGATGTGTGTGTGTGTGATGGTAACCAGTGAGGATTTTGGTGTGTGTGTGTGTGTGTGATGGTAACCAGTGAGGATTTTGATGTGTGTGTGTGATGGTAACCAGTGGGGATTTTGATGTGTGTGTGTGTGTGACGGTAACCAGTGGGGATTTTGATGTGTGTGTGTGTGATGGTAACCAGTGGGGATTTTGATGTGTGTGTGTGTGATGGTAACCAGTGAGGATTTTGGTGTGTGTGTGTGTGTGATGGTAACCAGTGGGGATTTTGATGTGTGTGTGTGTGATGGTAACCAGTGAGGATTTTGGTGTGTGTGTGTGTGTGACGGTAACCAGTGAGGATTTTGATGTGTGTGTGTGTGAGATGGTAACCAGTGAGGATTTTGATGTGTGCATGTGTGACGGTAACCATTGAGGATTTTGATGTGTGTGTGTGTGATGGTAACCAGTGGGGATTTTGATGTGTGTATGTGTGATGGTAACCAGTGAGGATTTTGATGTGTGTGTGTGTGTGTGTGTGTGTGTGATGGTAACCAGTGGAGATTTTGATGTGTGTGTGTGTGATGGTAACCAGTGAGGATTTTGATGTGTGTGTGTGTGTGTGTGAAGGTAACCAGTGAGGATTTTGATGTGTGTGTGTGTGTGTGACGGTAACCAGTGAGGATTTTGATGTGTGTGTGTGTGTGACGGTAACCAGTGAGGATTTTGATGTGTGTGTGTGTGTGACGGTAACCAGTGAGGATTTTGATGTGTGTGTGTGTAAGACGGTAACCAGTGAGGATTTTGATGTGTGTGTGTGTGATGGTAACCAGTGAGGATTTTGATGTGTGTGTGTGTGATGGTAACCAGTGAGGATTTTGATGTGTGTGTGTGTGTGTGAAGGTAACCAGTGGGGATTTTGATGTGTGTGTGTGTGTGTGAAGGTAACCAGTGGGGATTTTGATGTGTGTGTGTATGTGATGGTAACCAGTGAGGATTTTGATGTGTGTGTGTGTGTGTGACGGTAACCAGTGAGGATTTTGATGTGTGTGTGTGTGATGGTAACCAGTGAGGATTTTGATGTGTGTGTGTTATGGTAACCAATGAGGATTTTGGTGTGTGTGTGTGTGTGATGGTAACCAGTGAGGATTTTGATGTGTGTGTGTGTGAGATGGTAACCAGTGAGGATTTTGATGTGTGCATGTGTGACGGTAACCATTGAGGATTTTGATGTGTGTGTGTGTGAAGGTAACCAGTGAGGATTTTGATGTGTGTGTGATGGTAACCAGTGAGGATTTTGATGTGTGTGTGTGTGTGTGTGATGGTAACCAGTGAGGATTTTGATGTGTGTGTGTGTGATGGTATCCAGTGAGGATTTTGGTGTGTGTGTGTGTGTGAGTGATGGTAACCAGTGAGGATTTTGATGTGTGTGTGTGTGTATGATGGTAACCAGTGAGGATTTTGATGTGTGTGTGTGTGATGGTAACCAGTGAGGATTTTGATGTGTGCGTGTGTGATGGCAACCAGTGGGAATTTTGATGTGTGTGTGTGTGATGGTATCCAGTGAGGATTTTGGTGTGTGTGTGTGTGTGTGTGTGTGTGAGAAGGTATCCAGTGAGGATTTTGATGTGTGTGTGTGAGTGATGGTAACCAGTGAGGATTTTGATGTGTGTGTGTGTGTGTGTGAAGGTAACCAGTGAGGATTTTGATGTGTGTGTGTGTGTGATGGTAACCAGTGAGGATTTTGATGTGTGTGTGTGTGATGGTATCCAGTGAGGATTTTGGTGTGTGTGTGTGTGTGTGATGGTAACCAGTGAGGATTTTGATGTGTGTGTGTGTGTGAGAGAGAAGGTAACCAGTGAGGATTTTGATGTGTGTGTGATGGTAACCAGTGAGGATTTTGATGTGTGTGTGTGTGATGGTAACCAGTGAGGATTTTGATGTGTGTGTGTGTGAAGGTAACCAGTGGGGATTTTGATGTGTGTGTGATGGTAACCAGTGAGGATTTTGATGTGTGTGTGTGTGACGGTAACCAGTGAGGATTTTGATGTGTGCGTGTGTGATGGCAACCAGTGGGGATTTTGATGTGTGTGTGTGTGTGTGTGAAGGTAACCAGTGAGGATTTTGATGTGTGTGTGTATGATGGTAACCAGTGAGGATTTTGATGTGTGTGTGTGTGTGATGGCAACCAGTGGGAATTTTGATGTGTGTGTGTGTGATGGTATCCAGTGAGGATTTTGGTGTGTGTGTGTGTGTGTGTGTGAAGGTAACCAGTGAGGATTTTGATGTGTGTGTGTGATGGTAACCAGTGAGGATTTTGATGTGTGCGTGTGTGATGGCAACCAGTGGGAATTTTGATGTGTGTGTGTGTGATGGTATCCAGTGAGGATTTTGGTGTGTGTGTGTGTGTGTGTGTGTGTGAGAAGGTATCCAGTGAGGATTTTGATGTGTGTGTGTGAGTGATGGTAACCAGTGAGGATTTTGATGTGTGTGTGTGTGTGTGAGAGAGAGAGAGAGAGAAGGTAACCAGTGAGGATTTTGATGTGTGTGTGTGTGATGGTAACCAGTGAGGATTTGGATGTGTGTGTGTGTGAAGGTAACCAGTGAGGATTTTGATGTGTGTGTGTGAAGGTAACCAGTGAGGATTTTGATGTGTGTGTGTGTGTGACGGTAACCAGTGGGGATTTTGATGTGTGTGTGTGACGGTAACCAGTGAGGATTTTGATGTGTGTGTGTGATGGTAACCAGTGAGGATTTTGATGTGTGT